>NW_027150333.1:0-32747 GCF_031143425.1 Pleurodeles waltl
CATCCAAAAAGTGAAAAAATCCAAATTTCATCTATTTTAGTCCCAAAAGTGAAAAAATCAAATTTTCATTTTTTTCTTCAAAAAAGTGGAAAAAGTCCCATTCTGAGACGGCACTTAAAAATATTTCAACTTTTTTCATCAAAAAATTTAAAAAATCCAAATTTCATCTTTTTTAGTCCCAAAAGTGAAAAAATCAAATTTCAATTTTTTTCTTCAAAAAAGTGACAAAATCCCATTCTGAGTGGGCACTTGGAAAAAATGTCAACTTTTTTCATTCAAAAAGAGAAAAAATCAAAATTTAATCTTTTTTAGTCTCACAAGTGAAAAAATCGAATTTCAATTTTTTTCTTCAAAAAAGTGTAAAAAATTCCATTCTGAGTGAGCACTTGGAAAAAAATTCAACTTTTTTCATCCAAAAAGTGAAAAATTCCAAATTTCATCTTTTTTAGTCCCAAAGTGAAAAATCTAATTTAAATTTTTTTCTTCCAAAAAGTGACAAAGTCCGGTTCTGAGTGGTCACTTAGAAAATATTTCAACTATTTTCATCCAAAAAGTGAAAAAATCAAAATTTCATTTTTTTTTGTCACAAAAGTGAAAAAAATCTAATTTCAATTTTTTTCTTCAAAAAAGTGACAAAGTCCATTCTGAGTTGGCACTTAGAAAAAATTTCTACTTTTTTCATCCAAACAGTGAAAATATCCAATTTCAATACATTTCTTCAAAAAAGTCACAAAGTCCCATTCTGAATGGGGACTGATAAAAAATGTCAACATTTATAGTCCAAAAAGTGAAAACATCCAAATTTAATTTTCTTCTTCAAAGAAGTGACAAATTCCTATTCTGACAAGGGACTTGGAAGCTCTTTTGACTTTTGTCAAAAGTTGAATTTTTTTCTAAGTCCCATCTCATTATGAGATGGGACTTAGAAAAATTATTCAACTTTTGTCTAAGTGGACATGTGTGCCGCTTTCCATGTCGGAACGGGACATTTTGACTTATTGGATGGAAAGATAAACTTTTTTGATCCAAATAGTGAAAAAGTGCAAATTCATAGTTTTTGTCAAAAAAAGTGACAAAGTCCCATTCTGAGTGGACACTTGGAAAAAAATTCAACTTTTTTCATCCAAAAAGTGAAAAAATCCAAATTTCATCTTTTTTAGTCCCAAAAGTGAAAAAATCTAATTTCAATTTTTTCCTTTACAAAAGTGAAAAAGTTCCATTCTGAGTGGGCACTTGGAAAAAAATTCAACTTTTTTCATCCAAAAAATGAAAAAATCCAAATGTCATCTTTTTAGTCCCAAAAGTGAAAAAAACTAATTTCAATTTTTTCCTTTACAAAAGTGAAAAAGTTCCATTCTGAGTGGGCACTTGGAAAAAAATTCAACTTTTTTCATCCAAAAAATGAAAAAATCCAAATTTCATCTTTTTTAGTCCCAAAAGTGAAAAAATCAAATTTCAATTTTTTTCTTCAAAAAAGTGACAAAATCCCATTCTGAGTGGGCACTTGGAAAAAATTTCAGCTTTTTTCATCCAAAAAAGAGAAAAAATCCAAATTTAATCTTTTTTAGTCCCACAAGTGAAAAAATCAAATTCAATTTTTTTCTTCAAAAATGTGTAAAAAATTCCATTCTGAGTGGCCACTTGGAAAAAAAATCTACTTTTTTCATCCAAAAAGTGAAAAAATCCAAATTTCATCTTTTTTAGTCCCAAAAGTGAAAAAATCAAATTTCAATTTTTTCTTCAAGAAAGTGACAAAATCCCATTCTGAGTGGGCACTTGGAAAAATTTCAACTTTTTTCATCCAAAAAGAGCAAAAAAATCCAAATTTAATCTTTTTTAGTCCCACAAGTGAAAAAATCAAATTTCAATTTTTTTCTTCACAAAAGTGTAAAAATTTCCATTCTGAGTGGGCACTTGGAAAAAAATTCAACTTTTTTCATCCAAAAAGTGAAAAAATCCAAATTTCATCTTTTTTAGTCCCAAAAGTGAAAAAATCTAATTTCAATTTTTTTCTTCAAAAAATTGACAAAATCCCATTCTGAGTGGGCACTTGGAAAAAATGTCAACTTTTTTCATCCAAAAAGAGAAAAAATCAAATTTCAATTTTTTTCTTCAAAAAAGTGTAAAAAATTCCATTCTGAGTGGCCACTTGGAAAAAAATTCAACTTTTTTCATCCAAAAAGTGAAAAAATCCAAATTTCATCTATTTTTAGTCCAAAAGTGAAAAAATCAAATTTTCATTTTTTTCTTCAAAAAAGTGGAAAAAGTCCCATTCTGAGACGGCACTTAAAAATATTTCAACTTTTTTCAATCAAAAAATTGAAAAAATCCAAATTTCATCTTTTTTAGTCCAAAAGTGAAAAAATCAAATTTCAATGTTTTTTTCAAAAAGTGACAAAGTCCGATTCTGAGTGGTCACTTAAAAAAATATTTCAATTTTTTTTCATCCAAAAAGTGAAAAAATCAAATTTCATCTATTTCAGTCCCAAAAAATGAAAAAAATCAAATTTCCATTTTTTTCTTCAAAAAAGTGAAAAAAGTCCCATTCTGAAAAGGCACTTTAAAAATATTTCAACTTTTTTCATACAAAAAGTGAAAAAATCAAATTTTCATCTTTTTTTAGTCCCAAAAGTGAAAAAATCTAATTTCAATTTTTTTCTTCAAAAAAGTGACAAAGTCCGGTTCTGAGCGGTCACTTAGAAAATATTTAAACTTTTTAAATCAAAAAGTGAAAAAATCAAAATTTCATCCTTTTTGTCCCAAAAGTGAAAAAATCTAATTTCAATTTTTTTCTTCAAAAAAGTGACAAAATCCCATTCTGAGTGGGCACTTGCAAAAAATGTCAACTTTTTTCATCCAAAAGAGAAAAAATCCAAATGTAATCTTTTTTAGTCCCACAAGTGAAAAAATTAAATTTCAATTTTTTTCTTCAAAAAAGTGTACAAAATTCCATTCTGAGTGGACACTTGGAAAAAAATTCAACTTTTTTCATCCAAAAAGTGAAAAAAATCCAAATTTCATCCTTTTGTCCCAAAAGTGAAAAAATAAATTTCAATTTTTTTCTTCAAAAAAGTGACAAAATCCCATTCTGAGTGGGCACTTGGAAAAATGTCAACTTTTTTCATTCAAAAAGAGAAAAAATCAAAATTTAATCTTTTTTAGTCCCACAAGTGAAAAAATCGAATTTCAATTTTTTTCTTCAAAAAAGTGTAAAAAATTCCATTCTGAGTGAGCACTTGGAAAAAAATTCAACTTTTTTCATCCAAAAAGTGAAAAATTCCAAATTTCATCTTTTTTAGTCCCAAAAGTGAAAAAATCTAATTTAAATTTTTTTCTTCCAAAAAGTGACAAAGTCCGGTTCTGAGTGGTCACTTAGAAAATATTTCAACTATTTTCATCCAAAAAGTGAAAAATAAAAATTTCATTTTTTTTAGTCACAAAAGTGAAAAAAAATCTAATTTCAATTTTTTTCTTCAAAAAAGTGACAAAGTCCATTCTGAGTTGGCACTTAGAAAAAATTTCTACTTTTTTCATCCAAACAGTGAAAATATCCAATTTCAATACATTTCTTCAAAAAGTCACAAAGTCCCATTCTGAATGGGGACTGATAAAAAATGTCAACATTTATAGTCCAAAAAGTGAAAACATCCAAATTTAATTTTCTTCTTCAAAGAAGTGACAAATTCCTATTCTGACAAGGGACTTGGAAGCTCTTTTGACTTTTGTCAAAAGTTGAATTTTTTTCTAAGTCCCATCTCATTATGAGATGGGACTTAGAAAATTATTCAACTTTTGTCTAAGTGGACATGTGTGCCGCTTTCCATGTCGGAACGGGACATTTTGACTTATTGGATGGAAAGATAAACTTTTTTGATCCAAATAGTGAAAAAGTGCAAATTCATAGTTTTTGTCAAAAAAGTGACAAAGTCCCATTCTGAGTGGACACTTGGAAAAAAATTCAACTTTTTTCATCCAAAAAGTGAAAAAATCCAAATTTCATCTTTTTTAGTCCCAAAAGTGAAAAAATCTAATTTCAATTTTTTCCTTTACAAAAGTGAAAAAGTTCCATTCTGAGTGGGCACTTGGAAAAAAATTCAACTTTTTTCATCCAAAAAATGAAAAAATCCAAATTTCATCTTTTTTAGTCCCAAAAGTGAAAAAATCAAATTTCAATTTTTTTCTTCAAAAAAGTGACAAAATCCCATTCTGAGTGGGCACTTGGAAATTTTTTAGCTTTTTTCATCCAAAAAGAGAAAAAAATCCAAATTTAATCTTTTTTAGTCCCACAAGTGAAAAAAATCAAATTTCAATTTTTTTCTTCAAAAATGTGTAAAAAATTCCATTCTGAGTGGCTACTTGGAAAAAAAATCTACTTTTTTCATCCAAAAAGTGAAAAAATCCAAATTTCATCTTTTTTAGTCCCAAAAGTGAAAAAATCAAATTTCAATTTTTTTCTTCAAGAAAGTGACAAAATCCCATTCTGAGTGGGCACTTGGAAAAATTTCAACTTTTTTCATCCAAAAAGAGAAAAAAATCCAAATTTAATCTTTTTTAGTCCCACAAGTGAAAAAATCAAATTTCAATTTTTTTCTTCACAAAAGTGTAAAAAATTCCATTCTGAGTGGGCACTTGGAAAAAAATTCAACTTTTTTCATCCAAAAAGTGAAAAAATCCAAATTTCATCTTTTTTAGTCCCAAAAGTGAAAAAATCTAATTTCAATTTTTTTCTTCAAAAAAGTGACAAAATCCCATTCTGAGTGGGCACTTGGAAAAAATGTCAACTTTTTTCATCCAAAAAGAGAAAAAATCAAATTTCAATTTTTTTCTTCAAAAAAGTGTAAAAAATTCCATTCTGAGTGGCCACTTGGAAAAAAATTCAACTTTTTTCATCCAAAAAGTGAAAAAATCCAAATTTCATCTATTTTAGTCCCAAAAGTGAAAAAATCAAATTTTCATTTTTTTCTTCAAAAAAGTGGAAAAAGTCCCATTCTGAGACAGCACTTAAAAATATTTCAACTTTTTTCATCAAAAAATTGAAAAAATCCAAAATTTCATCTTTTTTAGTCCCAAAAGTGAAAAAATCAAATTTCAATGTTTTTTTCAAAAAAGTGACAAAGTCCGATTCTGAGTGGTCACTTAAAAAAATATTTCAACTTTTTTCATCCAAAAAGTGAAAAAATCAAAATTTCATCTATTTCAGTCCCAAAAAATGAAAAAATCAAATTTACATTTTTTTCTTCAAAAAAGTGAAAAAAGTCCCATTCTGAGAGGGCACTTTAAAAATATTTCAACTTTTTTCATACAAAAAGTGAAAAAATCAAATTTTCACCTTTTTTAGTCCCAAAAGTGAAAAAATCTAATTTCAATTTTTTTCTTCAAAAAAGTGACAAAGTCCGGTTCTGAGCGGTCACTTAGAAAATATTTAAACTTTTTAAATCAAAAAGTGAAAAAATCAAAATTTCATCCTTTTTGTCCCAAAAGTGAAAAAATCTAATTTCAATTTTTTTCTTCAGAAAAAGTGACAAAATCCCATTCTGAGTGGGCACTTGCAAAAAATGTCAACTTTTTTCATCCAAAAAGAGAAAAAATCCAAATGTAATCTTTTTTAGTCCCACAAGTGAAAAAATTAAATTTCAATTTTTTTCTTCAAAAAAGAGTACAAAATTCCATTCTGAGTGGACACTTGGAAAAAAATTCAACTTTTTTTCATCCAAAAAGTGAAAAATTCCAAATTTCATCTTTTTTAGTCCCAAAAGTGAAAAATCTAATTTCAATTTTTTTCTTCAAAAAAGTGACAAAATCCCATTCTGAGTGGGCACTTGGAAAAAATGTCAACTTTTTTCATCCAAAAAGAGAAAAAATACAAATTTAATATTTTTTAGTCCCACAAGTGAAAAAATCAAATTTCAATTTTTTTTCTTCAAAAAAGTGTAAAAAATTCATTCTGAGTGGCCACTTGTTAAAAAATTCAACTTTTTTCATCCAAAAAGTGAAAAAATCAAACTTTCATCTATTTTAGTCCCAAAAAAGAAAAAATCAAATTTTCATTTTTTTCTTCAAAAAAGTGGAAAAAGTCCCATTCTGAGACGGCACTTAAAAATATTTCAACTTTTTTCATCCAAAAATTGAAAAAATCCAAATTTAATCTTTTTTAGTCCCAAAAGTGAAAAAATCAAATTTCAATGTTTTTTAAAAAAAAGTGACAAAGTCCGGTTCTGAGCGGTCACTTAGAAAATATTTCAACTTTTTTAATCCAAAAAGTGAAAAAATCCAAATTTCATCCTTTTGTCCCAAAAAGTGAAAAATTAAATTTCAATTTTTTTCTTCAAAAAAGTGACAAAATCCCATTCTGAGTGGGCACTTGGAAAAAATGTCAACTTTTTTCATTCAAAAAGAGAAAAAATCAAAATTTAATCTTTTTTAGTCCACAAAGTGAAAAAATCGAATTTCAATTTTTTTCTTCAAAAAAGTGTAAAAAATTCCATTCTGAGTGAGCACTTGGAAAAAAATTCAACTTTTTTCATCCAAAAAGTGAAAAATTCAAAATTTCATCTTTTTAGTCCCAAAAGTGAAAAAATCTAATTTAAATTTTTTTCTTCCAAAAAGTGACAAAGTCCGGTTCTGAGTGGTCACTTAGAAAATATTTCAACTATTTTCATCCAAAAAGTGAAAAAATCAAAATTTCATTTTTTTTAGTCACAAAAGTGAAAAAAATCTAATTTCAATTTTTTTCTTCAAAAAAGTGACAAAGTCCATTCTGAGTTGGCACTTAGAAAAAATTTCTACTTTTTTCATCCAAACAGTGAAAATATCCAATTTCAATACATTTCTTCAAAAAGTCACAAAGTCCCATTCTGAATGGGGACTGATAAAAAATGTCAACATTTATAGTCCAAAAAGTGAAAACATCCAAATTTAATTTTCTTCTTCAAAGAAGTGACAATTCCTATTCTGACAAGGGACTTGGAAGCTCTTTTGACTTTTGTCAAAAGTTGCATTTTTTTCTAAGTCCCATCTCATTATGAGATGGGACTTAGAAAATTATTCAACTTTTGTCTAAGTGGACATGTGTGCCGCTTTCCATGTCGGAACGGGACATTTTGACTTATTGGATGGAAAGATAAACTTTTTTGATCCAAATAGTGAAAAAGTGCAAATTCATAGTTTTTGTCAAAAAAGTGACAAAGTCCCATTCTGAGTGGACACTTGGAAAAAAATTCAACTTTTTTCATCCAAAAAGTGAAAAATCCAAATTTCATCTTTTTTAGTCCCAAAAGTGAAAAAATCTAATTTCAATTTTTTCCTTTACAAAAGTGAAAAAGTTCCATTCTGAGTGGGCACTTGGAAAAAAATTCAACTTTTTTCATCCAAAAAATGAAAAAATCCAAATTTCATCTTTTTTAGTCCCAAAAGTGAAAAAATCAAATTTCAATTTTTTTCTTCAAAAAAGTGACAAAAATCCCATTCTGAGTGGGCACTTGGAAATTTTTTAGCTTTTTTCATCCAAAAAAGAGAAAAAAATCCAAATTTAATCTTTTTAGTCCCACAAGTGAAAAAATCAAATTTCAATTTTTTTCTTCAAAAATGTGTAAAAAATTCCATTCTGAGTGGCTACTTGGAAAAAAAAATCTACTTTTTTCATCCAAAAAGTGAAAAAATCCAAATTTCATCTTTTTTAGTCCAAAAGTGAAAAAATCAAATTTCAATTTTTTTCTTCAAGAAAGTGACAAAATCCCATTCTGAGTGGGCACTTGGAAAAAATTTCAACTTTTTTCATCCAAAAAGAGAAAAAAATCCAAATTTAATCTTTTTAGTCCCACAAGTGAAAAAATCAAATTTCAATTTTTTTCTTCACAAAAGTGTAAAAAAATTCCATTCTGAGTGGGCACTTGGAAAAAAATTCAACTTTTTTCATCCAAAAAGTGAAAAAATCCAAATTTCATCTTTTTTAGTCCCAAAAGTGAAAAAATCTAATTTCAATTTTTTTCTTCAAAAAAGTGACAAAATCCCATTCTGAGTGGGCACTTGGAAAAAATGTCAACTTTTTTCATCCAAAAAGAGAAAAAATCAAATTTCAATTTTTTTCTTCAAAAAAGTGTAAAAAATTCCATTCTGAGTGGCCACTTGGAAAAAAATTCAACTTTTTTCATCCAAAAAGTGAAAAAATCCAAATTTCATCTATTTTAGTCCCCAAAAGTGAAAAAATCAAAATTTTCATTTTTTTCTTCAAAAAAGTGGAAAAAGTCCATTCTGAGACAGCACTTAAAAATATTTCAACTTTTTTCATCAAAAAATTGAAAAAATCCAAATTTCATCTTTTTTAGTCCCAAAAGTGAAAAAATCAAATTTCAATGTTTTTTTCAAAAAAGTGACAAAGTCCGATTCTGAGTGGTCACTTAAAAAAATATTTCAACTTTTTTCATCCAAAAAGTGAAAAAATCAAAATTTCATCTATTTCAGTCCCAAAAAATGAAAAAATCAAATTTACATTTTTTTCTTCAAAAAAGTGAAAAAAGTCCCATTCTGAGAGGGCACTTTAAAAAATATTTCAACTTTTTTCATACAAAAAGTGAAAAAATCAAATTTTCACCTTTTTTAGTCCCAAAAGTGAAAAAATCTAATTTCAATTTTTTTCTTCAAAAAAGTGACAAAGTCCGGTTCTGAGCGGTCACTTAGAAAATATTTAAACTTTTTAAATCAAAAAAGTGAAAAAATCAAAATTTCATCCTTTTTGTCCCAAAAGTGAAAAAATCTAATTTCAATTTTTTTCTTCAAAAAAGTGACAAAATCCCATTCTGAGTGGGCACTTGCAAAAAATGTCAACTTTTTTCATCCAAAAAGAGAAAAAATCCAAATGTAATCTTTTTTAGTCCCACAAGTGAAAAAATTAAATTTCAATTTTTTTCTTCAAAAAAGAGTACAAAATTCCATTCTGAGTGGACACTTGGAAAAAAATTCAACTTTTTTCATCCAAAAGTGAAAAATTCCAAATTTCATCTTTTTTAGTCCCAAAAGTGAAAAAATCTAATTTCAATTTTTTTCTTCAAAAAAGTGACAAAATCCCATTCTGAGTGGGCACTTGGAAAAAATGTCAACTTTTTTCATCCAAAAAGAGAAAAAATACAAATTTAATATTTTTTAGTCCCACAAGTGAAAAAATCAAATTTCAATTTTTTTCTTCAAAAAAGTGTAAAAAATTCCATTCTGAGTGGCCACTTGTTAAAAAATTCAACTTTTTTCATCCAAAAAGTGAAAAAATCAAACTTTCATCTATTTTAGTCCCAAAAAAGAAAAAATCAAATTTTCATTTTTTTCTTCAAAAAAGTGGAAAAAGTCCCATTCTGAGACGGCACTTAAAAATATTTCAACTTTTTTCATCCAAAAATTGAAAAAATCCAAATTTAATCTTTTTTAGTCCCAAAAGTGAAAAAATCAAATTTCAATGTTTTTTTAAAAAAAGTGACAAAGTCCGGTTCTGAGTGGTCACTTAAAAAAATATTTCAACTTTTTTAATCCAAAAAGTGAAAAAAACAAAATTTCATCTATTTCAGTCCCAAAAGTGAAAAAAATCCAATTTCCATTTTTTTCTTCAAAAAAGTGAAAAAAGTCCCATTCTGAGAGGGCACTTAAAAAATATTTCAACTTTTTTCATCCAAAAAGTGAAAAAATCCAATTTCATCTTTTTTAGTCCCAAAAGTGAAAAATCTAATTTCAATTTTTTTCTTCAAAAAAGTGACAAAGTCCGGTTCTGAGCGGTCACTTAGAAAATATTTCAACTTTTTTAATCCAAAAAGTGAAAAAATCCAAATTTCATCCTTTTGTCCCAAAAGTGAAAAAATTAAATTTCAATTTTTTTCTTCAAAAAAGTGTAAAAAATTCCATTCTGAGTGAGCACTTGGAAAAAAATTCAACTTTTTTCATCCAAAAAGTGAAAAATTCCAAATTTCATCTTTTTTAGTCCCAAAAGTGAAAAAATCTAATTTAAATTTTTTTCTTCCAAAAAGTGACAAAGTCCGGTTCTGAGTGGTCACTTAGAAAATATTTCAACTTTTTTCATCCAAAAAGTGAAAAAATCAAAATTTCATCTATTTCAGTCCCAAAAAATGAAAAATCAAATTTCCATTTTTTTCTTCAAAAAAGTGAAAAAAGTCCCATTCTGAGAGGGCACTTTTAAAAATATTTCAACTTTTTTCATACAAAAAGTGAAAAAATCAAATTTTCATCTTTTTTAGTCCCAAAAGTGAAAAAATCTAATTTCAATTTTTTCTTCAAAAAAGTGACAAAGTCCAGTTCTGAGCGGTCACTTAGAAAATATTTAAACTTTTTAAATCAAAAAAGTGAAAAAATCAAAATTTCATCCTTTTTGTCCCAAAAGTGAAAAAATCTAATTTAAATTTTTTTCTTCAAAAAAGTGACAAAATCCCATTCTGAGTGGGCACTTGCAAAAAATGTCAACTTTTTTCATCCAAAAAGAGAAAAAATCCAAATGTAATCTTTTTAGTCCCACAAGTGAAAAAATTAAATTTCAATTTTTTTCTTCAAAAAGTGTAAAAAATTCCATTCTGAGTGGACACTTGGAAAAAAATTCAACTTTTTTCATCCAAAAAGTGAAAAATTCCAAATTTCATCTTTTATAGTCCCAAAAGTGAAAAAATCTAATTTCAATTTTTTTCTTCAAAAAAAGTGACAAAATCCCATTCTGAGTGGGCACTTGGAAAAAATGTCAACTTTTTTCATCCAAAAAGAGAAAAAATACAAATTTAATATTTTTTAGTCCCACAAGTGAAAAAAATCAAATTTCAATTTTTTTCTTCAAAAAAGTGTAAAAAATTCCATTCTGAGTGGCCACTTGTTAAAAATTCAACTTTTTTCATCCAAAAAGTGAAAAAATCAAACTTTCATCTATTTTAGTCCCAAAAAAGAAAAATCAAATTTTCATTTTTTTCTTCAAAAAAGTGGGAAAAAGTCCCATTCTGAGACGGCACTTAAAAATATTTCAACTTTTTTCATCCAAAAATTGAAAAAATCCAAATTTAATCTTTTTTAGTCCCAAAAGTGAAAAAATCAAATTTCAATGTTTTTTAAAAAAAGTGACAAAGTCCGGTTCTGAGTGGTCACTTAAAAAATATTTCAACTTTTTTAATCCAAAAAGTGAAAAAAACAAAATTTCATCTATTTCAGTCCCAAAAGTGAAAAAAATCCAATTTCCATTTTTTTCTTCAAAAAAGTGAAAAAAGTCCCATTCTGAGAGGGCACTTAAAAAATATTTCAACTTTTTTCATCCAAAAAGTGAAAAAATCCAATTTTCATCTTTTTTAGTCCCAAAAGTGAAAAAATCTAATTTCAATTTTTTCTTCAAAAAAGTGACAAAGTCCGGTTCTGAGCGGTCACTTAGAAAATATTTCAACTTTTTTAATCCAAAAAGTGAAAAAATCCAAATTTCATCCTTTTGTCCCAAAAGTGAAAAAATTAAATTTCAATTTTTTTCTTCAAAAAAGTGTAAAAAATTCCATCTGAGTGAGCACTTGGAAAAAAATTCAACTTTTTCATCCAAAAAGTGAAAAATTCCAAATTTCATCTTTTTTAGTCCCAAAAGTGAAAAAATCTAATTTAAATTTTTTTCTTCCAAAAAGTGACAAAGTCCGGTTCTGAGTGGTCACTTAGAAAATATTTCAACTTTTTTCATCCAAAAAGTGAAAAAATCAAAATTTCATCTATTTCAGTCCCAAAAAATGAAAAAATCAAATTTCCATTTTTTTCTTCAAAAAAGTGAAAAAAGTCCCCATTCTGAGAGGGCACTTTAAAAATATTTCAACTTTTTTCATACAAAAAGTGAAAAATCAAATTTTCATCTTTTTTAGTCCCAAAAGTGAAAAAATCTAATTTCAATTTTTTTCTTCAAAAAAGTGACAAAGTCCAGTTCTGAGCGGATCACTTAGAAAATATTTAAACTTTTTAAATCAAAAAAGTGAAAAAATCAAAATTTCATCCTTTTTGTCCCAAAAGTGAAAAAATCTAATTTAAATTTTTTTCTTCAAAAAAGTGACAAAATCCCATTCTGAGTGGGCACTTGCAAAAAATGTCAACTTTTTTCATCCAAAAAGAGAAAAAATCCAAATGTAATCTTTTTTAGTCCCACAAGTGAAAAATTAAATTTCAATTTTTTTCTTCAAAAAAGTGTAAAAAATTCCATTCTGAGTGGACACTTGGAAAAAAATTCAACTTTTTTCATCCAAAAAGTGAAAAAATCCAAATTTCATCCTTTTGTCCCAAAAGTGAAAAAATTAAATTTCAATTTTTTTCTTCAAAAAAGTGACAAAATCCCATTCTGAGTGGGCACTTGGAAAAATGTCAACTTTTTTCATTCAAAAAGAGAAAAAATCAAAATTTAATCTTTTTTAGTCCCACAAGTGAAAAAATTGAATTTCAATTTTTTTCTTCAAAAAAGTGTAAAAAATTCCATTCTGAGTGAGCACTTGGAAAAAAATTCAACTTTTTTCATCCAAAAAGTGAAAAATTCCAAATTTCATCTTTTTTAGTCCCAAAAGTGAAAAAATCTAATTTAAATTTTTTTCTTCCAAAAAGTGACAAAATCCCATTCTGAGTGGGCACTTGGAAAAAATGTCAACTTTTTCATCCAAAAAGAGAAAAAATCAAATTTCAATTTTTTTCTTCAAAAAAGTGTAAAAAATTCCATTCTGAGTGGCCACTTGGAAAAGAATTCAACTTTTTTCATCCAAAAAGTGAAAAATCCAAATTTCATCTATTTTAGTCCCAAAAGTGAAAAAAATCAAATTTTCATTTTTTTCTTCAAAAAAGTGGAAAAAGTCCCATTCTGAGACGGCACTTAAAAATATTTCAACTTTTTTCATCAAAAAATTGAAAAAATCCAAATTTCATCTTTTTTAGTCCCAAAAGTGAAAAAATCAAATTTCAATTTTTTTCTTCAAAAAAGTGACAAAATCCCATTCTGAGTGGGCACTTGGAAAAATGTCAACTTTTTTCATTCAAAAAAGAGAAAAAATCAAAATTTAATCTTTTTTAGTCCCACAAGTGAAAAAATCGAATTTCAATTTTTTTCTTCAAAAAAGTGTAAAAAATTCCATTCTGAGTGAGCACTTGGAAAAAAATTCAACTTTTTTCATCCAAAAAGTGAAAAATTCCAAATTTCATCTTTTTTAGTCCCAAAAGTGAAAAAATCTAATTTAAATTTTTTTTCTTCCAAAAAGTGACAAAGTCCGGTTCTGAGTGGTCACTTAGAAAATATTTCAACTATTTTCATCCAAAAAGTGAAAAAATCAAAATTTCATTTTTTTTTGTCACAAAAGTGAAAAAAATCTAATTTCAATTTTTTTCTTCAAAAAAGTGACAAAGTCCATTCTGAGTTGGCACTTAGAAAAAATTTCTACTTTTTTCATCCAAACAGTGAAAATATCCAATTTCAATACATTTCTTCAAAAAAGTCACAAAGTCCCATTCTGAATGGGGACTGATAAAAAATGTCAACATTTATAGTCCAAAAAGTGAAAACATCCAAATTTAATTTTCTTCTTCAAAGAAGTGACAAATTCCTATTCTGACAAGGGACTTGGAAGCTCTTTTGACTTTTGTCAAAAGTTGAATTTTTTTCTAAGTCCCATCTCATTATGAGGTGGCACTTAGAAAATTATTCAACTTTTGTCTAAGTGGACATGTGTGCCGCTTTCCATGTCGGAACGGGACATTTTGACTTATTGGATGGAAAGATAAACTTTTTTGATCCAAATAGTGAAAAAGTGCAAATTCATAGTTTTTGTCAAAAAAGTGACAAAGTCCCATTCTGAGTGGACACTTGGAAAAAAATTCAACTTTTTTCATCCAAAAAGTGAAAAAATCCAAATTTCATCTTTTTTAGTCCCAAAAGTGAAAAAATCTAATTTCAATTTTTTCCTTTACAAAAGTGAAAAAGTTCCATTCTGAGTGGGCACTTGGAAAAAAATTCAACTTTTTTTCATCCAAAAAATGAAAAACTCCAAATGTCATCTTTTTTAGTCCCAAAAGTGAAAAAATCTAATTTCAATTTTTTCCTTTACAAAAGTGAAAAAGTTCCATTCTGAGTGGGCACTTGGAAAAAAAATTCAACTTTTTTCATCCAAAAAATGAAAAAATCCAAATTTCATCTTTTTTAGTCCCAAAAGTGAAAAAATCAAATTTCAATTTTTTTCTTCAAAAAAGTGACAAAATCCCATTCTGAGTGGGCACTTGGAAAAAAATGTCAACTTTTTTCATTCAAAAAGAGAAAAAATCCAAATGTAATCTTTTTTAGTCCCACAAGTGAAAAAATTAAATTTCAATTTTTTTCTTCAAAAAAGTGTAAAAAATTCCATTCTGAGTGGACACTTGGAAAAAAATTCAACTTTTTTCATCCAAAAAGTGAAAAAATTCAAATTTCATCCTTTTGTCCCAAAAGTGAAAAATTAAATTTCATTTTTTTTCTTCAAAAAAGTGACAAAATCCCATTCTGAGTGGGCACTTGGAAAAAATGTCAACTTTTTTCATTCAAAAAGAGAAAAAATCAAATTTAATCTTTTTTAGTCCCACAAGTGAAAAAATTGAATTTCAATTTTTTTCTTCAAAAAAGTGTAAAAAATTCCATTCTGAGTGAGCACTTGGAAAAAAATTCAACTTTTTTCATCCAAAAAGTGAAAAAATTCCAAATTTCATCTTTTTTAGTCCCAAAAGTGAAAAAATCTAATTTAAATTTTTTTCTTCCAAAAAGTGACAAAATCCCATTCTGAGTGGGCACTTGGAAAAAATGTCAACTTTTTTCATCCAAAAGAGAAAAAATCAAATTTCAATTTTTTTCTTCAAAAAAGTGTAAAAAATTCCATTCTGAGTGGCCACTTGGAAAAAAATTCAACTTTTTTCATCCAAAAAGTGAAAAAATCCAAATTTCATCTATTTTAGTCCCAAAAGTGAAAAAATCAAATTTTCATTTTTTTCTTCAAAAAAGTGGAAAAAGTCCCATTCTGAGACGGCACTTAAAAATATTTCAACTTTTTTCATCAAAAAATTTAAAAAATCCAAATTTCATCTTTTTTAGTCCCAAAAGTGAAAAAATCAAATTTCAATTTTTTTCTTCAAAAAAGTGACAAAATCCCATTCTGAGTGGGCACTTGGAAAAAATGTCAACTTTTTTCATTCAAAAAGAGAAAAAATCAAAATTTAATCTTTTTTAGTCTCACAAGTGAAAAAATCGAATTTCAATTTTTTTCTTCAAAAAAGTGTAAAAAATTCCATTCTGAGTGAGCACTTGGAAAAAAATTCAACTTTTTTCATCCAAAAAGTGAAAAATTCCAAATTTCATCTTTTTTAGTCCCAAAAGTGAAAAAATCTAATTTAAATTTTTTTCTTCCAAAAAGTGACAAAGTCCGGTTCTGAGTGGTCACTTAGAAAATATTTCAACTATTTTCATCCAAAAAGTGAAAAAATCAAAATTTCATTTTTTTTTGTCACAAAAGTGAAAAAAATCTAATTTCAATTTTTTTCTTCAAAAAAGTGACAAAGTCCATTCTGAGTTGGCACTTAGAAAAAATTTCTACTTTTTTCATCCAAACAGTGAAAATATCCAATTTCAATACATTTCTTCAAAAAAGTCACAAAGTCCCATTCTGAATGGGGACTGATAAAAAATGTCAACATTTATAGTCCAAAAAGTGAAAACATCCAAATTTAATTTTCTTCTTCAAAGAAGTGACAAATTCCTATTCTGACAAGGGACTTGGAAGCTCTTTTGACTTTTGTCAAAAGTTGAATTTTTTTCTAAGTCCCATCTCATTATGAGATGGGACTTAGAAAATTATTCAACTTTTGTCTAAGTGGACATGTGTGCCGCTTTCCATGTCGGAACGGGACATTTTGACTTATTGGATGGAAAGATAAACTTTTTTGATCCAAATAGTGAAAAAGTGCAAATTCATAGTTTTTGTCAAAAAAGTGACAAAGTCCCATTCTGAGTGGACACTTGGAAAAAAATTCAACTTTTTTCATCCAAAAAGTGAAAAAATCCAAATTTCATCTTTTTTAGTCCCAAAAGTGAAAAAATCTAATTTCAATTTTTTCCTTTACAAAAGTGAAAAAGTTCCATTCTGAGTGGGCACTTGGAAAAAAATTCAACTTTTTTCATCCAAAAAATGAAAAAATCCAAATGTCATCTTTTTTAGTCCCAAAAGTGAAAAAAACTAATTTCAATTTTTTCCTTTACAAAAGTGAAAAAGTTCCATTCTGAGTGGGCACTTGGAAAAAAATTCAACTTTTTTCATCCAAAAAATGAAAAAATCCAAATTTCATCTTTTTTAGTCCCAAAAGTGAAAAAATCAAATTTCAATTTTTTTCTTCAAAAAAGTGACAAAATCCCATTCTGAGTGGGCACTTGGAAAAATTTCAGCTTTTTTCATCCAAAAAGAGAAAAAAATCCAAATTTAATCTTTTTTAGTCCCACAAGTGAAAAAATCAAATTTCAATTTTTTTCTTCAAAAATGTGTAAAAAATTCCATTCTGAGTGGCCACTTGGAAAAAAAATCTACTTTTTTCATCCAAAAAGTGAAAAAATCCAAATTTCATCTTTTTTAGTCCCAAAAGTGAAAAAATCAAATTTCAATTTTTTTCTTCAAGAAAGTGACAAAATCCCATTCTGAGTGGGCACTTGGAAAAATTTCAACTTTTTTCATCCAAAAAGAGAAAAAAATCCAAATTTAATCTTTTTTAGTCCCACAAGTGAAAAAATCAAATTTCAATTTTTTTCTTCACAAAAGTGTAAAAAATTCCATTCTGAGTGGGCACTTGGAAAAAAATTCAACTTTTTTCATCCAAAAAGTGAAAAAATCCAAATTTCATCTTTTTTAGTCCCAAAAGTGAAAAAATCTAATTTCAATTTTTTTCTTCAAAAAATTGACAAAATCCCATTCTGAGTGGGCACTTGGAAAAAATGTCAACTTTTTTCATCCAAAAAGAGAAAAAATCAAATTTCAATTTTTTTCTTCAAAAAAGTGTAAAAAATTCCATTCTGAGTGGCCACTTGGAAAAAAATTCAACTTTTTTCATCCAAAAAGTGAAAAAATCCAAATTTCATCTATTTTAGTCCCAAAAGTGAAAAAATCAAATTTTCATTTTTTTCTTCAAAAAAGTGGAAAAAGTCCCATTCTGAGACGGCACTTAAAAATATTTCAACTTTTTTCATCAAAAAATTGAAAAAATCCAAATTTCATCTTTTTTAGTCCCAAAAGTGAAAAAATCAAATTTCAATGTTTTTTTCAAAAAAGTGACAAAGTCCGATTCTGAGTGGTCACTTAAAAAAATATTTCAATTTTTTTCATCCAAAAAGTGAAAAAATCAAAATTTCATCTATTTCAGTCCCAAAAAATGAAAAAATCAAATTTCCATTTTTTTCTTCAAAAAAGTGAAAAAAGTCCCATTCTGAAAAGGCACTTTAAAAATATTTCAACTTTTTTCATACAAAAAGTGAAAAAATCAAATTTTCATCTTTTTTTAGTCCCAAAAGTGAAAAAATCTAATTTCAATTTTTTTCTTCAAAAAAGTGACAAAGTCCGGTTCTGAGCGGTCACTTAGAAAATATTTAAACTTTTTAAATCAAAACAGTGAAAAAATCAAAATTTCATCCTTTTTGTCCCAAAAGTGAAAAAATCTAATTTCAATTTTTTTCTTCAAAAAAGTGACAAAATCCCATTCTGAGTGGGCACTTGCAAAAAATGTCAACTTTTTTCATCCAAAAAGAGAAAAAATCCAAATGTAATCTTTTTTAGTCCCACAAGTGAAAAAATTAAATTTCAATTTTTTTCTTCAAAAAAGTGTACAAAATTCCATTCTGAGTGGACACTTGGAAAAAAATTCAACTTTTTTCATCCAAAAAGTGAAAAAATCCAAATTTCATCCTTTTGTCCCAAAAGTGAAAAAATTAAATTTCAATTTTTTTCTTCAAAAAAGTGACAAAATCCCATTCTGAGTGGGCACTTGGAAAAAATGTCAACTTTTTTCATTCAAAAAGAGAAAAAATCAAAATTTAATCTTTTTTAGTCCCACAAGTGAAAAAATTGAATTTCAATTTTTTTCTTCAAAAAAGTGTAAAAAATTCCATTCTGAGTGAGCACTTGGAAAAAAATTCAACTTTTTTCATCCAAAAAGTGAAAAATTCCAAATTTCATCTTTTTTAGTCCCAAAAGTGAAAAAATCTATGACAAAATCCCATTCTGAGTGGGCACTTGGAAAAAATGTCAACTTTTTTCATCCAAAAAGAGAAAAAATCAAATTTCAATTTTTTTCTTCAAAAAAGTGTAAAAAATTCCATTCTGAGTGGCCACTTGGAAAAAAAATCAACTTTTTTCATCCAAAAAGTGAAAAAATCCAAATTTCATCTATTTTAGTCCCAAAAGTGAAAAAATCAAATTTTCATTTTTTCTTCAAAAAAGTGGAAAAAGTCCCATTCTGAGACGTCACTTAAAAATATTTCAACTTTTTTCATCAAAAAATTGACAAAATCCAAATTTCTTCTTTTTAGTCCCAAAGTGAAAAAATCAAATTTCAATTTTTTCTTCAAAAAAGTGACAAAATCCCATTCTGAGTGGGCACTTGGAAAAAATGTCAACTTTTTTCATTCAAAAAGAGAAAAAATCAAAATTTAATCTTTTTTAGTCCCACAAGTGAAAAAATCGAATTTCAATTTTTTTCTTCAAAAAAGTGTAAAAAATTCATTCTGAGTGAGCACTTGGAAAAAATTCAACTTTTTTCATCCAAAAAGTGAAAAATTCCAAATTTCATCTTTTTTAGTCCAAAAGTGAAAAAATCTAATTTAAATTTTTTTCTTCCAAAAAGTGACAAAAGTCCGGTTCTGAGTGGTCACTTAGAAAATATTTCAACTATTTTCATCCAAAAAGTGAAAAAATCAAATTTCATTTTTTTTAGTCACAAAAGTGAAAAAATCTAATTTCAATTTTTTTCTTCAAAAAAGTGACAAAGTCCATTCTGAGTTGGCACTTAGAAAAAATTTCTACTTTTTTCATCCAAACAGTGAAAATATCCAATTTCAATACATTTCTTCAAAAAAGTCACAAAGTCCCATTCTGAATGGGGACTGATAAAAAATGTCAACATTTATAGTCCAAAAAGTGAAAACATCCAAATTTAATTTTCTTCTTCAAAGAAGTGACAAATTTCTATTCTGACAAGGGACTTGGAAGCTCTTTTGACTTTTGTCAAAAGTTGAATTTTTTTCTAAGTCCCATCTCATTATGAGATGGGACTTAGAAAATTATTCAACTTTTGTCTAAGTGGACATGTGTGCCGCTTTCCATGTCGGAACGGGACATTTTGACTTATTGGATGGAAAGATCAACTTTTTTGATCCAAATAGTGAAAAAGTGCAAATTCATAGTTTTTGTCAAAAAAGTGACAAAGTCCCATTCTGAGTGGACACTTGGAAAAAAATTCAACTTTTTTCATCCAAAAAGTGAAAAAATCCAAATTTCATCTTTTTTAGTCCCAAAAGTGAAAAAATCGAATTTCAATTTTTTCCTTTACAAAAGTGAAAAAGTTCCATTCTGAGTGGGCACTTGGAAAAACATTCAACTTTTTTCATCCAAAAAATGAAAAAATCAAAATTTCATCTTTTTTAGTCCAAAAGTGAAAAAATCAAATTTCAATTTTTTTCTTCAAAAAAGTGACAAAATCCCATTCTGAGTGGGCACTTGGAAAAATTTCAGCTTTTTTCATCCAAAAAGAGAAAAAAATCCAAATTTAATCTTTTTTAGTCCCACAAGTGAAAAAATCAAATTTCAATTTTTTTCTTCAAAAATGTGTAAAAAATTCCATTCTGAGTGGCCACTTGGAAAAAAAATCTACTTTTTTCATCCAAAAAGTGAAAAAATCCAAATTTCATCTTTTTTAGTCCCAAAAGTGAAAAAATCAAATTTCAATTTTTTTCTTCAAGAAAGTGACAAAATCCCATTCTGAGTGGGCACTTGGAAAAATTTCAACTTTTTTCATCCAAAAAGAGAAAAAAATCCAAATTTAATCTTTTTTAGTCCCACAAGTGAAAAAATCAAATTTCAATTTTTTTCTTCACAAAAGTGTAAAAAATTCCATTCTGAGTGGGCACTTGGAAAAAAATTCAACTTTTTTCATCCAAAAAGTGAAAAAAATCCAAATTTCATCTTTTTTAGTCCCAAAAGTGAAAAAATCTAATTTCGAATTTTTTTCTTCAAAAAAGTGACAAAATCCCATTCTGAGTGGGCACTTGGAAAAAATGTCAACTTTTTTCATCCAAAAAGAGAAAAATCAAATTTCAATTTTTTTCTTCAAAAAAGTGTAAAAAATTCCATTCTGAGTGGCCACTTGGAAAAAAATTCAACTTTTTTCATCAAAAAGTGAAAAAATCCAAATTTCATCCTTTTGTCCCAAAAGTGAAAAAATTAAATTTCAATTTTTTTCTTCAAGAAAGTGACAAAATCCCATTCTGAGTGGGCACTTGGAAAAAATGTCAACTTTTTTCATTCAAAAAGAGAAAAAATCAAAATTAATCTTTTTAGTCCCACAAGTGAAAAAATTGAATTTCAATTTTTTTCTTCAAAAAAGTGTAAAAAATTCATTCTGAGTGAGCACTTGGAAAAAAATTCAACTTTTTTCATCCAAAAAGTGAAAAATTCCAAATTTCATCTTTTTAGTCCCAAAAGTGAAAAAATCTAATTTAAATTTTTTTCTTCCAAAAAGTGACAAAATCCCATTCTGAGTGGGCACTTGGAAAAAATGTCAACTTTTTTCATCCAAAAAGAGAAAAAATCAAATTTCAATTTTTTTCTTCAAAAAAGTGTAAAAAAATCCATTCTGAGTGGCCACTTGGAAAAAAATTCAACTTTTTCATCCAAAAAGTGAAAAAATCCAAATTTCATCTATTTTAGTCCCAAAAGTGAAAAAAATCAAATTTTCATTTTTTTCTTCAAAAAAGTGGAAAAAGTCCCATTCTGAGACGGCACTTAAAAATATTTCAACTTTTTTCATCAAAAAATTGAAAAAATCCAAATTTCATCTTTT
The DNA here is from genome assembly GCF_031143425.1 of Pleurodeles waltl. Classification (NCBI taxonomy): domain Eukaryota; kingdom Metazoa; phylum Chordata; class Amphibia; order Caudata; family Salamandridae; genus Pleurodeles; species Pleurodeles waltl. The sequence continues at coordinate 21,082 of NW_027150333.1, forward strand.
TTAGTCCCAAAAGTGAAAAAATCATATTTCAATTTTTTTCTTCAAAAAAGTGACAAAATCCCATTCTGAGTGGGCACTTGGAAAAAATGTCAACTTTTTTCATTCAAAAAGAGAAAAAATCAAAATTTAATCTTTTTTAGTCTCACAAGTGAAAAAATCGAATTTCAATTTTTTTCTTCAAAAAAGTGTAAAAAATTCCATTCTGAGTGAGCACTTGGAAAAAAAATTCAACTTTTTTCATCCAAAAAGTGAAAAATTCCAAATTTCATCTTTTTTAGTCCCAAAAGTGAAAAATCTAATTTAAATTTTTTTCTTCCAAAAAGTGACAAAGTCCGGTTCTGAGTGGTCACTTAGAAAATATTTCAACTATTTTCATCCAAAAAGTGAAAAAATCAAAATTTCATTTTTTTTTGTCACAAAAGTGAAAAAAATCTAATTTCAATTTTTTTCTTCAAAAAAGTGACAAAGTCCATTCTGAGTTGGCACTTAGAAAAAATTTCTACTTTTTTCATCCAAACAGTGAAAATATCCAATTTCAATACATTTCTTCAAAAAAGTCACAAAGTCCCATTCTGAATGGGGACTGATAAAAAATGTCAACATTTATAGTCCAAAAAGTGAAAACATCCAAATTTAATTTTCTTCTTCAAAGAAGTGACAAATTCCTATTCTGACAAGGGACTTGGAAGCTCTTTTGACTTTTGTCAAAAGTTGAATTTTTTTCTAAGTCCCATCTCATTATGAGATGGGACTTAGAAAATGATTCAACTTTTGTCTAAGTGGACATGTGTGCCGCTTTCCATGTCGGAACGGGACATTTTGACTTATTGGATGGAAAGATAAACTTTTTTGATCCAAATAGTGAAAAAGTGCAAATTCATAGTTTTTGTCAAAAAAGTGACAAAGTCCCATTCTGAGTGGACACTTGGAAAAAAATTCAACTTTTTTCATCCAAAAAGTGAAAAAATCCAAATTTCATCTTTTTAGTCCCAAAAGTGAAAAAATCTAATTTCAATTTTTTCCTTTACAAAAGTGAAAAAGTTCCATTCTGAGTGGGCACTTGGAAAAAAATTCAACTTTTTTCATCCAAAAATGAAAAAATCCAAATTTCATCTTTTTTAGTCCCAAAAGTGAAAAATCAAATTTCAATTTTTTTCTTCAAAAAAGTGACAAAATCCCATTCTGAGTGGGCACTTGGAAATTTTTTAGCTTTTTTCATCCAAAAAGAGAAAAAAATCCAAATTTAATCTTTTTTAGTCCCACAAGTGAAAAAATCAAATTTCAATTTTTTTCTTCAAAAATGTGTAAAAAATTCCATTCTGAGTGGCTACTTGGAAAAAAATCTACTTTTTTCATCCAAAAAGTGAAAAAATCCAAATTTCATCTTTTTTAGTCCCAAAAGTGAAAAAATCAAATTTCAATTTTTTTCTTCAAGAAAGTGACAAAATCCCATTCTGAGTGGGCACTTGGAAAAATTTCAACTTTTTTCATCCAAAAAGAGAAAAAAATCCAAATTTAATCTTTTTTAGTCCCACAAGTGAAAAAATCAAATTTCAATTTTTTTCTTCACAAAGTGTAAAAAAATTCCATTCTGAGTGGGCACTTGGAAAAAAATTCAACTTTTTTCATCCAAAAAGTGAAAAAATCCAAATTTCATCTTTTTTAGTCCAAAAGTGAAAAAATCTAATTTCAATTTTTTTCTTCAAAAAAGTGACAAAATCCCATTCTGAGTGGGCACTTGGAAAAAATGTCAACTTTTTTCATCCAAAAAGAGAAAAAATCAAATTTCAATTTTTTTCTTCAAAAAGTGTAAAAAATTCCATTCTGAGTGGCCACTTGGAAAAAAATTCAACTTTTTCATCCAAAAAGTGAAAAAATCCAAATTTCATCTATTTTAGTCCCAAAAGTGAAAAATCAAATTTTCATTTTTTTCTTCAAAAAGTGGAAAAAGTCCCATTCTGAGACAGCACTTAAAAATATTTCAACTTTTTTCATCAAAAAATTGAAAAAATCCAAATTTCATCTTTTTTAGTCCCAAAAGTGAAAAAATCAAATTTCAATGTTTTTTTCAAAAAAGTGACAAAGTCCGATTCTGAGTGGTCACTTAAAAAAATATTTCAACTTTTTTCATCCAAAAAGTGAAAAAATCAAAATTTCATCTATTTCAGTCCCAAAAAATGAAAAAATCAAATTTACATTTTTTTCTTCAAAAAAGTGAAAAAAGTCCCATTCTGAGAGGGCACTTTAAAAATATTTCAACTTTTTTCATACAAAAAGTGAAAAAATCAAATTTCACCTTTTTTAGTCCCAAAAGTGAAAAAATCTAATTTCAATTTTTTCTTCAAAAAAGTGACAAAGTCCGGTTCTGAGCGGTCACTTAGAAAATATTTAAACTTTTTAAATCAAAAAAGTGAAAAAATCAAAATTTCATCCTTTTTGTCCCAAAAGTGAAAAAATCTAATTTCAATTTTTTTCTTCAAAAAAGTGACAAAATCCCATTCTGAGTGGGCACTTGCAAAAAATGTCAACTTTTTTCATCCAAAAAGAGAAAAAATCCAAATGTAATCTTTTTTAGTCCCCACAAGTGAAAAAATTAAATTTCAATTTTTTTCTTCAAAAAAGAGTACAAAATTCCATTCTGAGTGGACACTTGGAAAAAAATTCAACTTTTTTCATCCAAAAAGTGAAAAATTCCAAATTTCATCTTTTTTAGTCCCAAAAGTGAAAAAATCTAATTTCAATTTTTTTCTTCAAAAAGTGACAAAATCCCATTCTGAGTGGGCACTTGGAAAAAATGTCAACTTTTTTCATCCAAAAAGAGAAAAAATACAAATTTAATATTTTTTAGTCCACAAGTGAAAAAATCAAATTTCAATTTTTTTCTTCAAAAAAGTGTAAAAAATTCCATTCTGAGTGGCCACTTGTAAAAAATTCAACTTTTTTCATCCAAAAAGTGAAAAAATCAAACTTTCATCTATTTTAGTCCCAAAAAAGAAAAAATCAAATTTTCATTTTTTTCTTCAAAAAAGTGGAAAAAGTCCCATTCTGAGACGGCACTTAAAAATATTTCAACTTTTTTCATCCAAAAATTGAAAAAATCCAAATTTAATCTTTTTTAGTCCCAAAAGTGAAAAAATCAAATTTCAATGTTTTTTTAAAAAAAGTGACAAAGTCCGGTTCTGAGTGGTCACTTAAAAAATATTTCAACTTTTTTAATCCAAAAAGTGAAAAAAACAAAATTTCATCTATTTCAGTCCCAAAAGTGAAAAAAATCCAATTTCCATTTTTTTCTTCAAAAAAGTGAAAAAAGTCCCATTCTGAGAGGGCACTTAAAAAATATTTCAACTTTTTTCATCCAAAAAGTGAAAAAATCCAATTTTCATCTTTTTTAGTCCCAAAAGTGAAAAATCTAATTTCAATTTTTTTCTTCAAAAAACTGACAAAGTCCGGTTCTGAGCGGTCACTTAGAAAATATTTCAACTTTTTAATCCAAAAAGTGAAAAAATCCAAATTTCATCCTTTTGTCCCAAAAGTGAAAAAATTAAATTTCAATTTTTTTCTTCAAAAAAGTGTAAAAAATTCCATTCTGAGTGAGCACTTGGAAAAAAATTCAACTTTTTTCATCCAAAAAGTGAAAAATTCCAAATTTCATCTTTTTTAGTCCCAAAAGTGAAAAAATCTAATTTAAATTTTTTTCTTCCAAAAAGTGACAAAGTCCGGTTCTGAGTGGTCACTTAGAAAATATTTCAACTTTTTTCATCCAAAAAGTGAAAAAATCAAAATTTCATCTATTTCAGTCCCAAAAAATGAAAAAATCAAATTTCCATTTTTTTCTTCAAAAAAGTGAAAAAAGTCCCATTCTGAGAGGGCACTTTAAAAATATTTCAACTTTTTTCATACAAAAAGTGAAAAAATCAAATTTTCATCTTTTTTAGTCCCAAAAGTGAAAAAATCTAATTTCAATTTTTTTCTTCAAAAAAGTGACAAAGTCCAGTTCTGAGCGGTCACTTAGAAAATATTTAAACTTTTTAAATCAAAAAAGTGAAAAAATCAAAATTTCATCCTTTTTGTCCCAAAAGTGAAAAAAATCTAATTTACATTTTTTTCTTCAAAAAAGTGACAAAATCCCATTCTGAGTGGGCACTTGCAAAAAATGTCAACTTTTTTCATCCAAAAAGAGAAAAAATCCAAATGTAATCTTTTTTAGTCCCACAAGTGAAAAAATTAAATTTCAATTTTTTTCTTCAAAAAAGTGTAAAAAATTCCATTCTGAGTGGACACTTGGAAAAAAATTCAACTTTTTTCATCCAAAAAGTGAAAAATTCCAAATTTCATCTTTTTTAGTCCCAAAAGTGAAAAAATCTAATTTCAATTTTTTTCTTCAAAAAAGTGACAAAATCCCATTCTGAGTGGGCACTTGGAAAAAATGTCAACTTTTTTCATCCAAAAAGAGAAAAAATACAAATTTAATATTTTTTAGTCCCACAAGTGAAAAAATCAAATTTCAATTTTTTTCTTCAAAAAAGTGTAAAAAATTCCATTCTGAGTGGCCACTTGTTAAAAAATTCAACTTTTTTCATCCAAAAAGTGAAAAAATCAAACTTTCATCTATTTTAGTCCCAAAAAAGAAAAAATCAAATTTTCATTTTTTTCTTCAAAAAAGTGGAAAAAGTCCCATTCTGAGACGGCACTTAAAAATATTTCAACTTTTTTCATCCAAAAATTGAAAAAATCCAAATTTAATCTTTTTTAGTCCCAAAGTGAAAAAATCAAATTTCAATGTTTTTTTAAAAAAAGTGACAAAGTCCGGTTCTGAGTGGTCACTTAAAAAATATTTCAACTTTTTTAATCCAAAAAGTGAAAAAAACAAAATTTCATCTATTTCAGTCCCAAAAGTGAAAAAATCCAATTTCCATTTTTTTCTTCAAAAAAGTGAAAAAAGTCCCATTCTGAGAGGGCACTTAAAAAATATTTCAACTTTTTCATCCAAAAAGTGAAAAAATCCAATTTTCATCTTTTTTAGTCCCAAAAGTGAAAAAATCTAATTTCAATTTTTTTCTTCAAAAAACTGACAAAGTCCGGTTCTGAGCGGTCACTTAGAAAATATTTCAACTTTTTTAATCCAAAAAGTGAAAAAATCCAAATTTCATCCTTTTGTCCCAAAAGTGAAAAAATTAAATTTCAATTTTTTTTCTTCAAAAAAGTGTAAAAAATTCCATTCTGAGTGAGCACTTGGAAAAAAATTCAACTTTTTTCATCCAAAAAGTGAAAAATTCCAAATTTCATCTTTTTTAGTCCCAAAAGTGAAAAAATCTAATTTAAATTTTTTTCTTCCAAAAAGTGACAAAGTCCGGTTCTGAGTGGTCACTTAGAAAATATTTCAACTTTTTTCATCCAAAAAGTGAAAAAATCAAAATTTCATCTATTTCAGTCCCAAAAAATGAAAAAATCAAATTTCCATTTTTTTCTTCAAAAAAGTGAAAAAAGTCCCATTCTGAGAGGGCACTTTAAAAATATTTCAACTTTTTTCATACAAAAAGTGAAAAAATCAAATTTTCATCTTTTTTAGTCCCAAAAGTGAAAAAATCTAATTTCAATTTTTTTCTTCAAAAAAGTGACAAAGTCCAGTTCTGAGCGGTCACTTAGAAAATATTTAAACTTTTTAAATCAAAAAAGTGAAAAAATCAAAATTTCATCCTTTTTGTCCCAAAAGTGAAAAAATCTAATTTAAATTTTTTTCTTCAAAAAAGTGACAAAATCCCATTCTGAGTGGGCACTTGCAAAAAATGTCAACTTTTTTCATCCAAAAAGAGAAAAAATCCAAATGTAATCTTTTTTAGTCCCACAAGTGAAAAAATTAAATTTCAATTTTTTTCTTCAAAAAAGTGTAAAAAATTCCATTCTGAGTGGACACTTGGAAAAAAATTCAACTTTTTTCATCCAAAAAGTGAAAAAATCCAAATTTCATCCTTTTGTCCCAAAAGTGAAAAAATTAAATTTCAATTTTTTTCTTCAAAAAAGTGACAAAATCCCATTCTGAGTGGGCACTTGGAAAAAATGTCAACTTTTTTCATTCAAAAAGAGAAAAAATCAAAATTTAATCTTTTTTAGTCCCACAAGTGAAAAAAATTGAATTTCAATTTTTTTCTTCAAAAAGTGTAAAAAATTCCATTCTGAGTGAGCACTTGGAAAAAAATTCAACTTTTTTCATCCAAAAAGTGAAAAATTCCAAATTTCATCTTTTTTAGTCCCAAAAGTGAAAAAATCTAATTTAAATTTTTTCTTCCAAAAAGTGACAAAATCCCATTCTGAGTGGGCACTTGGAAAAAATGTCAACTTTTTTCATCCAAAAAGAGAAAAAATCAAATTTCAATTTTTTTCTTCAAAAAAGTGTAAAAAATTCCATTCTGAGTGGCCACTTGGAAAAGAATTCAACTTTTTTTCATCCAAAAAGTGAAAAAATCCAAATTTCATCTATTTTAGTCCCAAAAGTGAAAAAATCAAATTTTCATTTTTTTCTTCAAAAAAGTGGAAAAAGTCCCATTCTGAGACGGCACTTAAAAATATTTCAACTTTTTTCATCAAAAAATTGAAAAAATCCAAATTTCATCTTTTTTAGTCCCAAAAGTGAAAAAATCAAATTTCAATTTTTTTCTTCAAAAAAGTGACAAAATCCCATTCTGAGTGGGCACTTGGAAAAAATGTCAACTTTTTTCATTCAAAAAGAGAAAAAATCAAAATTTAATCTTTTTTAGTCCCACAAGTGAAAAAATCGAATTTCAATTTTTTTCTTCAAAAAAGTGTAAAAAATTCCATTCTGAGTGAGCACTTGGAAAAAAATTCAACTTTTTTCATCCAAAAAGTGAAAAATTCCAAATTTCATCTTTTTTAGTCCCAAAAGTGAAAAAATCTAATTTAAATTTTTTTCTTCCAAAAGTGACAAAGTCCGGTTCTGAGTGGTCACTTAGAAAATATTTCAACTATTTTCATCCAAAAAGTGAAAAAATCAAAATTTCATTTTTTTTTGTCACAAAGTGAAAAAAATCTAATTTCAATTTTTTTCTTCAAAAAAGTGACAAAGTCCATTCTGAGTTGGCACTTAGAAAAAATTTCTACTTTTTTCATCCAAACAGTGAAAATATCCAATTTCAATACATTTCTTCAAAAAAGTCACAAAGTCCCATTCTGAATGGGGACTGATAAAAAATGTCAACATTTATAGTCCAAAAAGTGAAAACATCCAAATTTAATTTTCTTCTTCAAAGAAGTGACAAATTCCTATTCTGACAAGGGACTTGGAAGCTCTTTTGACTTTTGTCAAAAGTTGAATTTTTTTCTAAGTCCCATCTCATTATGAGGTGGCACTTAGAAAATTATTCAACTTTTGTCTAAGTGGACATGTGTGCCGCTTTCCATGTCGGAACGGGACATTTTGACTTATTGGATGGAAAGATAAACTTTTTTGATCCAAATAGTGAAAAAGTGCAAATTCATAGTTTTTGTCAAAAAGTGACAAAGTCCCATTCTGAGTGGACACTTGGAAAAAATTCAACTTTTTTCATCCAAAAAGTGAAAAAATCCAAATTTCATCTTTTTTAGTCCCAAAAGTGAAAAAATCTAATTTCAATTTTTTCCTTTACAAAAGTGAAAAAGTTCCATTCTGAGTGGGCACTTGGAAAAAAATTCAACTTTTTTCATCCAAAAAATGAAAAACTCCAAATGTCATCTTTTTTAGTCCCAAAAGTGAAAAAATCTAATTTCAATTTTTTCCTTTACAAAAGTGAAAAAGTTCCATTCTGAGTGGGCACTTGGAAAAAAATTCAACTTTTTTCATCCAAAAAATGAAAAAATCCAAATTTCATCTTTTTTAGTCCCAAAAGTGAAAAAATCAAATTTCAATTTTTTTCTTCAAAAAAGTGACAAAATCCCATTCTGAGTGGGCACTTGGAAAAAATGTCAACTTTTTTCATTCAAAAAGAGAAAAAATCCAAATGTAATCTTTTTTAGTCCCACAAGTGAAAAAATTAAATTTCAATTTTTTTCTTCAAAAAAGTGTAAAAAATTCCATTCTGAGTGGACACTTGGAAAAAAATTCAACTTTTTTCATCCAAAAAGTGAAAAAATTCAAATTTCATCCTTTTGTCCCAAAAGTGAAAAAATTAAATTTCATTTTTTTTCTTCAAAAAAGTGACAAAATCCCATTCTGAGTGGGCACTTGGAAAAAATGTCAACTTTTTTCATTCAAAAAGAGAAAAAATCAAAATTTAATCTTTTTTAGTCCCACAAGTGAAAAAATTGAATTTCAATTTTTTTCTTCAAAAAAGTGTAAAAAATTCCATTCTGAGTGAGCACTTGGAAAAAAATTCAACTTTTTTCATCCAAAAAGTGAAAAATTCCAAATTTCATCTTTTTTAGTCCCAAAAGTGAAAAAATCTAATTTAAATTTTTTTCTTCCAAAAAGTGACAAAATCCCATTCTGAGTGGGCACTTGGAAAAAATGTCAACTTTTTTCATCCAAAAAGAGAAAAAATCAAATTTCAATTTTTTTCTTCAAAAAAGTGTAAAAAATTCCATTCTGAGTGGCCACTTGGAAAAAATTCAACTTTTTTCATCCAAAAAGTGAAAAAATCCAAATTTCATCTATTTTAGTCCCAAAAGTGAAAAAATCAAATTTTCATTTTTTTCTTCAAAAAGTGGAAAAAGTCCCATTCTGAGACGGCACTTAAAAATATTTCAACTTTTTTCATCAAAAAATTTAAAAAATCCAAATTTCATCTTTTTTAGTCCCAAAAGTGAAAAAATCAAATTTCAATTTTTTTCTTCAAAAAAGTGACAAAATCCCATTCTGAGTGGGCACTTGGAAAAAATGTCAACTTTTTTCATTCAAAAAGAGAAAAAATCAAAATTTAATCTTTTTTTAGTCTCACAAGTGAAAAAATCGAATTTCAATTTTTTTCTTCAAAAAACTGTAAAAAATTCCATTCTGAGTGAGCACTTGGAAAAAAATTCAACTTTTTTCATCCAAAAAGTGAAAAATTCCAAATTTCATCTTTTTTAGTCCCAAAAGTGAAAAAATCTAATTTAAATTTTTTTCTTCCAAAAAGTGACAAAGTCCGGTTCTGAGTGGTCACTTAGAAAATATTTCAACTATTTTCATCCAAAAAGTGAAAAAATCAAAATTTCATTTTTTTTTGTCACAAAAGTGAAAAAAATCTAATTTCAATTTTTTTCTTCAAAAAAGTGACAAAGTCCATTCTGAGTTGGCACTTAGAAAAAATTTCTACTTTTTTCATCCAAACAGTGAAAATATCCAATTTCAATACATTTCTTCAAAAAAGTCACAAAGTCCCATTCTGAATGGGGACTGATAAAAAATGTCAACATTTATAGTCCAAAAAGTGAAAACATCCAAATTTAATTTTCTTCTTCAAAGAAGTGACAAATTCCTATTCTGACAAGGGACTTGGAAGCTCTTTTGACTTTTGTCAAAAGTTGAATTTTTTTCTAAGTCCCATCTCATTATGAGATGGGACTTAGAAAATTATTCAACTTTTGTCTAAGTGGACATGTGTGCCGCTTTCCATGTCGGAACGGGACATTTTGACTTATTGGATGGAAAGATAAACTTTTTTGATCCAAATAGTGAAAAAGTGCAAATTCATAGTTTTTGTCAAAAAAGTGACAAAGTCCCATTCTGAGTGGACACTTGGAAAAAAAATTCAACTTTTTTCATCCAAAAAGTGAAAAAATCCAAATTTCATCTTTTTTAGTCCCAAAAGTGAAAAAATCTAATTTCAATTTTTTCCCTTTACAAAAGTGAAAAAGTTCCATTCTGAGTGGGCACTTGGAAAAAAATTCAACTTTTTTCATCCAAAAAATGAAAAAATCCAAATGTCATCTTTTTTAGTCCCAAAAGTGAAAAAAACTAATTTCAATTTTTTCCTTTACAAAAGTGAAAAAGTTCCATTCTGAGTGGGCACTTGGAAAAAAATTCAACTTTTTTCATCCAAAAAATGAAAAAATCCAAATTTCATCTTTTTTAGTCCCAAAAGTGAAAAAATCAAATTTCAATTTTTTTCTTCAAAAAAGTGACAAAATCCCATTCTGAGTGGGCACTTGGAAAAATTTCAGCTTTTTTCATCCAAAAAGAGAAAAAAATCCAAATTTAATCTTTTTTAGTCCCACAAGTGAAAAAATCAAATTTCAATTTTTTTCTTCAAAAATGTGTAAAAAATTCCATTCTGAGTGGCCACTTGGAAAAAAAATCTACTTTTTCATCCAAAAAGTGAAAAAATCCAAATTTCATCTTTTTTAGTCCCAAAAGTGAAAAAATCAAATTTCAATTTTTTTCTTCAAGAAAGTGACAAAATCCCATTCTGAGTGGGCACTTGGAAAAATTTCAACTTTTTTCATCCAAAAAGAGAAAAAAATCCAAATTTAATCTTTTTTAGTCCCACAAGTGAAAATATCAAATTTCAATTTTTTTCTTCACAAAAGTGTAAAAAATTCCATTCTGAGTGGGCACTTGGAAAAAAAATTCAACTTTTTTCATCCAAAAAGTGAAAAAATCCAAATTTCATCTTTTTTAGTCCCAAAAGTGAAAAAATCTAATTTCAATTTTTTTCTTCAAAAAATTGACAAAATCCCATTCTGAGTGGGCACTTGGAAAAAATGTCAACTTTTTTCATCCAAAAAGAGAAAAAATCAAATTTCAATTTTTTTCTTCAAAAAAGTGTAAAAAATTCCATTCTGAGTGGCCACTTGGAAAAAAATTCAACTTTTTTCATCCAAAAAGTGAAAAAATCCAAATTTCATCTATTTTAGTCCCAAAAGTGAAAAAATCAAATTTTCATTTTTTTCTTCAAAAAAGTGGAAAAAGTCCCATTCTGAGACGGCACTTAAAAATATTTCAACTTTTTTCATCAAAAAATTGAAAAAATCCAAATTTCATCTTTTTTAGTCCCAAAAGTGAAAAAATCAAATTTCAATGTTTTTTTCAAAAAAGTGACAAAGTCCGATTCTGAGTGGTCACTTAAAAAAATATTTCAATTTTTTTCATCCAAAAAGTGAAAAAATCAAAATTTCATCTATTTCAGTCCCAAAAAATGAAAAAATCAAATTTCCATTTTTTTCTTCAAAAAAGTGAAAAAAGTCCCATTCTGAGAGGGCACTTTAAAAATATTTCAACTTTTTTCATACAAAAAGTGAAAAAATCAAATTTTCATCTTTTTTTAGTCCCAAAAGTGAAAAAATCTAATTTCAATTTTTTTCTTCAAAAAAGTGACAAAGTCCGGTTCTGAGCGGTCACTTAGAAAATATTTAAACTTTTTAAATCAAAAAAGTGAAAAAATCAAAATTTCATCCTTTTTGTCCCAAAAGTGAAAAAATCTAATTTCAATTTTTTTCTTCAAAAAAGTGACAAAATCCCATTCTGAGTGGGCACTTGCAAAAAATGTCAACTTTTTTCATCCAAAAAGAGAAAAAATCCAAATGTAATCTTTTTTAGTCCCACAAGTGAAAAAATTAAATTTCAATTTTTTTCTTCAAAAAAGTGTACAAAATTCCATTCTGAGTGGACACTTGGAAAAAAATTCAACTTTTTTCATCCAAAAAGTGAAAAAATCCAAATTTCATCCTTTTGTCCCAAAAGTGAAAAAATTAAATTT
>NW_027150334.1:0-32223 GCF_031143425.1 Pleurodeles waltl
AGCCTACACCTAGGGAAACCTACCAAACCTGTGCATTTCTGAAAACTAGAGACCCAGGGGAATTCAAGATGGGGTGACTTGTGGGGCTCTGACCAGGTTCTGTTACCCAGAATCCTTTGCAAACCTCAAAATTTGGCAAAAAAAACACGTTTCCTCACATTTCGGTGACAGAGAGTTCTGGAATCTGAGAGGAGCCACAAATTTCCTTCCACCCAGCGTTACCCCAAGTCTCCCAAAAAAAATGATACCTCATCTGTGTGGGTAGGCCTAGCGCCCGCGACAGGAAATGCCCCAAAACACAACGTGGACACATCCCATTTTTTGACAGAAAACAGAGGTGTTTTTTGCAAAGTGCCTACCTGTAGATTTTGGCCTCTATCTCATCCGGCACTCAGGGAAACCTACCAAACCTGTGCATATTTGAAAACTAGAGACCTAGGGGAATCCAAGATGGGTTGACTTGTGGGGCTCTGACCAGGTTGTGTTACCCAGAATCCTTTGCAAACTCAGAATTTGGCTAAAAAATCACGTTTTCCTCACATTTCGGTGCATGAAAGTTCTGGAATCTGAGAGCAGCCACAAATTTCCTTCCAGCAAGCGTTCCCCCAAGTGTCCCGATAAAAATGGTACCTCACTTGTGTGGGTAGGCCTAGTGCCCGCGACAGGAAATACCCCAAAACACAAAGTGGACATATCACATTTTCTCAAAGAAAACAGAGGTGTTTTTTGCAAAAAATCTACCTGTGGATTTTGGCCTCTAGCTCAGCCGGCACCTAGGAAAACCTACCAAACCAGTGCATTTTTGAAAACTAGAGACCCAGGGTAATCGAATATGGGGTGACTTGTGGGTCTCTCACCAGGTTCTGTTACCCAGATTCCTTTGCAAACCTCAGAATTTGGCTAAAAAAACACTTTTTCATCACATTTCGGTGACAAAAAGTTCTGGAATCTGAGAGGAGCCACAAATTTCCTTCCACCCAGTGTTCCCCCAAGTCTCCCGATGAAAATGATACCTCACTTGTGTGGGTAGGCCTAGCAACCACGACAGCAGATGCCCCAAAACACAACGTGGACACATCCTATTTTTTGACAGAAAACAGAGACGTTTTTTGCAAAGTGCCTACCTGTAGATTTTGGCCTCTAACCCACCCGGCACCTAGGGAAACCTACCAAACCTGTGCATTTCTGAAAACTAGAGACCTAGGGGAATCCAAGATGGGGTGATTTGTGGGGCTCTGACCAGGTTCTGTTATTCAGAATCCTTTGCAAACCTCGAAATTTGGCTAAAAAAACACGTTTTCCTCACATTTTGGTGATAAAAAGTTCTGGAATCTGAGAGGAGCCACAAATTTCCTTCCAGCAAGCGTTCCCCCAAGAGTCCCGATAAAAATGGTACCTCACTTGTGTGGGTAGGCCTAGTGCCCGCAACAGGAAATACCCCAAAACACAAACTGGACATATCACATTTTCTCAAAGAAAACAGAGGTGTTTTTTGCAAAATGCCTACCGCTGGATTTTGGCCTCTAGCTCAGCCGGCACCTAAGAAAACCTACCAAACCGGTGCATTTTTGAAAACTAGAGACCCAGGGTAATCCAATATGGGGTGACTTGTGGGTCTCTCACCAGGTTCTGTTACCCAGAATCCTTTGCAAACCTCAGAATTTGGCTAAAAAATCACTTTTTCATCATATTTTGGTGACAGAGAGTTCTGGAATCTGAGAGGAGCCACAAATTTCCTTCCACCCAGCGTTACCCCAAGTCTCCCAATAAAAATGATACCTCATCTGTGTGGGTAGGCCTCGCGCCCGCGACAGGAAATGCCCCAAAACACAACGTGGACACATCCCATTTTTTGACAGAAAACAGAGGTGTTTTTTGCAAAGTGCCTACCTGTAGATTTTGGCCTCTATCTCATCCGGCACTCAGGGAAACCTACCAAACCTGTGCATTTTTGAAAACTAGAGACCTAGGGGAATCCAAGGTAAGGTGACTTGTGGGGCTCTGACCAGGTTCTGTTACCCAGAATCCTTTGCAAACCTCAAAATTTGGCTAAAAAAACACGTTTTCCTCATATTTTGGTGACAAAAAGTTCTGGAATCTGAGAGGAGCCACAAATTTCCTTCCAGCAAGCGTTCCCCCAAATGTCCCGATAAAAATGGTACCTCAATTGTGTGGGTAGGCCTAGTGCCCGCGACAGGAAATGCCCCAAAACACAACGTGGACACATCCCATTTTTTGACAGAAAACAGAGGTGTTTTTTGCAAAGTGCCTATCTGTAGATTTTGGCCTCTATATCATCCGGCACTCAGGGAAACCTACCAAACGTGTGCATTTCTGAAAACTAGAGACCTAGGGGAATCCAAGGTGGGGTGACTTGTGGGGCTCTGACCAGGTTCTGTTACCCAGAATCCTTTGCAAACCTCAAAATCTGGCTAAAAAAACACGTTTACCTCACATTTCGGTGACAAAAAGTTCTGGAATCTGAGAGGAGCCACAATTTCCTTCCACCCAGTGTTCCCCCAAGTCTCCCGATGAAAATGATACCTCACTTGTGTGGTAGGCCTAGCACCCACAACAGGAGATGCCCCAAAACACAACGTGGACACAGCCTATTTTTTGACAGAAAACAGAGGTGTTTTTTGCAGAGTGCCTACCTGTAGATTTTGGCCACTTGCTCAGCCGGCACTTAGGGAAACCTACCAAACCTGTGCATTTTTGAAAACTAGAGACCTAGGGGAATCAAGATGGGGTGACTTGTGGGGCTCTGACCAGGTTCTATTACCCAGAATCCTTTGCAAACCTCAAAATTTGGCTAAAAAAACACGTTTTCCTCACATTTCAGTGACAAAAAGTTCTGGAATCTGAGAGGAGCCACAAATTTCCTTCCGCCCAGCGTTACCCCAAGTCTCCCGATAAAAATGATACCTCATCTGTGTGGGTAGGCCTAGCGCCTACGACAGGAAATGCCCCAAAACACAACGTGGACACATCCCATTTTTTGACAGAAAACAGAGGCGTTTTTTGCAAAGTGCCTACCTGTAGATTTTGGCCTCTAGCTCAGCCGGCACCTAAGGAAACCTACCAAACCGGTGCATTTTTTAAAACTAGAGACCTAGGAGAATCCAAGATGGGGTGACTTGTGGGCTCTGACCAGGTTCTGTTACCCAGAATCCTTTGCAAACCTCAAAATTTGGCTAAAAAAACACGTTTTCATCACATTTCGGTGACAGAGAGTTCTGGAATCTGAGAGGAGCCACAAATTCCTTCCACCCAGTGTTCCCCCAAGTCTCCGATGAAAATGATACCTCACTTGTGTGAGTAGGCCTAGCACCCACGACAGGAGATGCCCAAAACACAACGTGGACACATCCTATTTTTTGACAGAAAACAGAGGTATTTTTTCAGAGAGCCTACCTGTAGATTTTGGCCACTAGCTCAGCCGGCACTTAGGGAAACCTACCAAACCTGTGCATTTTTGAAAACTAGAGACCTAGGGGAATCCAAGATGGGGTGACTTGTGGGGCTCTGACCAGGTTCTGTTACCCAGAATCCTTTGCAAACCTCAGAATTTGGCTAAAAAAACACTTTTTCATCATATTTTGGTGACAGAGAGTTCTGGAATCTGAGAGGAGCCACAAATTTCCTTCCACCCAGCGTTACCCCAAGTCTCCCAATAAAAATGATACCTCATCTGTGTGGGTAGGCCTAGCGCCCGCGACAGGAAATGCCCCAAAACACAACGTGGACACATCCCATTTTTTGACAGAAAACAGAGGTGTTTTTTGCAAAGTGCCTACCTGTAGATTTTGGCCTCTATCTCATCCGGCACTCAGGGAAACCAACCAAACCTGTGCATTTTTGAAAACTAGAGACCTAGGGGAATCCAAGGTAAGGTGACTTGTGGGGCTCTGACCAGGTTCTGTTACCCAGAATCCTTTGCAAACCTCAAAATTTGGCTAAAAAAACACGTTTTCCTCATATTTTGGTGACAAAAAGTTCTGGAATCTGAGAGGAGCCACAAATTTCCTTCCAGCAAGCGTTCCCCCAAATGTCCCGATAAAAATGGTACCTCAATTGTGTGGGTAGGCCTAGTGTCCGCGACAGGAAATGCCCCAAAACACAACGTGGACACATCCCATTTTTTTGACAGAAAACAGAGGTGTTTTTTGCAAAGTGCCTATCTGTAGATTTTGGCCTCTATATCATCCGGCACTCAGGGAAACCTACCAAACGTGTGCATTTCTGAAAACTAGAGACCTAGGGGAATCCAAGGTGGGGTGACTTGTGGGGCTCTGACCAGGTTCTGTTACCCAGAATCCTTTGCAAACCTCAAAATCTGGCTAAAAAAATACGTTTTCCTCACATTTCGGTGACAAAAAGTTCTGGAATATGAGAGGAGCCACAAATTTCCTTCCACCCAGTGTTCCCCCAAGTCTCCAGATGAAAATGATACCTCACTTGTGTGGGTAGGCCTAGCACCCACAACAGGAGATGCCCCAAAACACAACGTGGACACATCTTATTTTTTGACAGAAAACAGAGGTGTTTTTTGCAGTGTGCCTACCTGTAGATTTTGGCCACTTGCTCAGCCGGCACTTAGGGAAACCTACCAAACCTGTGCATTTTTGAAAACTAGAGACCTAGGGGAATCCAAGATGGGGTGACTTGTGGGGCTCTGACCAGGTTCTGTTACCCAGAATCCTTTGCAAACCTCAAAATTTGGCAAAAAAACACGTTTTCCTCACATTTCAGTGACAAAAAGTTCTGGAATCTGAGAGGAGCCACAAATTTCCTTCCACCCAGCGTTACCCCAAGTCTCCCGATAAAAATGATACCTCATCTGTGTGGGTAGGCCTAGCGCCTACGACAGGAAATGCCCCAAAACACAACGTGGACACATCCCATTTTTTGACAGAAAACAGAGGCGTTTTTTGCAAAGTGCCTACCTGTAGATTTTGGCCTCTAGCTCAGCCGGCACCTAAGGAAACCTACCAAACCGGTGCATTTTGTAAAACTAGAGACCTAGGAGAATCCAAGATGGGGTGACTTGTGGGGCTCTGACCAGGTTCTGTTACCCAGAATCCTTTGCAAACTTCAAAATTTGGCTAAAAAAACACGTTTTCATCACATTTCGGTGACAAAAAGTTCTGGAATCTGAGAGAAGCCACAAATTTCCTTCCACCCAGTGTTCCCCCAAGTCTCCCGATGAAAATGATACCTCACTTGTGTGGGTAGGCCTAGCACCCAAGACAGGAGATGCCCCAAAACACAACGTGGACACATCCTATTTTTTGACAGAAAACAGAGGTGTTTTTTGCAGAGAGCCTACCTGTAGATTTTGGCCACTAGCTCAGCCGGCACTTAGGGAAACCTACCAAACCTGTGCATTTTTGAAAACTAGAGACCTAGGGGAATCCAAGATGGGGTGACTTGTGGGTCTCTCACCAGGTTCTGTTACCCAGAATCCTTTGCAAACCTCAAAATTTGGCTACAAAAACACGTTTTCCTCACATTTCGGTGACAAAAAGTTCTGGAATCTGAGAGGAGCCACAAATTTCCTTCCAGCAAGCGGCACCTAGGAAAACCTACCAAACCTGTGCATTTTTGAAAACTAGAGACCTAGGGGAATCCAAGATGGGGTGACTTGTGGCGCTTGACCATGTTCTGTTACCCAGAATCCTTTGCAAACCTCAAAATTTGGCTAATAAAACATGTTTTCCTCACATTTCGGTGCCAGAGAGTTCTGGAATCAGAGAGGAGCCACAAATTTCCTTCCACCCAGCGTTCCCCCAAGTCTCCCGATGACAATGATACCTCACTTGTGTGGGTAGGCCTAGCGCCCACGACAGGAGATGCCCCAAAACACAACGTGGACACATCCTATTTTTTGACAGAAAACAGAGGTGTTTTTTGCAAAGTGCCTACCTGTAGATTTTGGGCTCTAGCTCAGCCGGCACTTAGGGAAACCTACCAAACCTGTGCAGTTTATAAAACTAGAGACCTAGGGGAATCCAAGATGGGGTGACTTGTGGGGCTCTGACCAGGTTCTGTTACCCAGAATCCTTTTCAAACCTCAGAATTTGGCTAAAAAAACACGTTTTCCTCACATTTCGGTGACAGAAAGTCTGAAATCTGAGAGGAGCCACAAATTTCCTTCCACCCAGCGTTCCCCCAAATCTCCCGATAAAAATGATACCTCACTTGTGTGGGTAGGCCTAGTGCCCGCGACAGGAAATGCCCCAAAACACAACGTGGACACATCCCATTTTTTGACAGAAAACAGAGGTGTTTTTTGCAAAGTGCCTACCTGTAGATTTTGGCCTCTATCTCATCCGGCACTCAGTGAACCCTACCAAACCTGTGCATTTTTGAAAACTAGAGACCTAGGAGAATCCAAGGTGGGGTGACTTGTTGGGCTCTGACCAGGTTCTGTTACCCAGAATCCTTTGCAAACCTCAAAATTTGGCTACAAAAACACGTTTTCCTCACATTTCAGTGACAAAAAGTTCTGGAATCTGAGAGGAGCCACAAATTTCCTTCCAGCAAGCGTTCCCCCAAGTGTCCCGATAAAAATGGTACCTCACTTGTGTGGGTAGGCCTAGTGTCCGCGACAGGAAATACCGCAAAACACAAAGTGGACATATCACATTTTCTCAAAGAAAACAGAGGTGTTTTTTGCAAAGTGCCTACCTGTGGATTTTGGCCTCTAGCTCAGCCGGCACCTAGGAAAACCTACCAAACCTGTGCATTTTTGAAAACTAGAGACCTAGGGGAATCCAAGATGGGGTGACTTGTGGGTCTCTCACCAGGTTCTGTTACCCAGAATCCTTTGCAAACCTCAGAATTTTGCTAAAAAAACACTTTTTCATCATATTTTGGTGACAGAGAGTTCTGGAATCTGAGAAGAGCCACAAATTTCCTTCCACCCAGCGTTACCCCAAGTCTCCCGATAAAAATGATACCTCATCTGTGTGGGTAGGCCTAGCGCCCGTGACAGGAACTGCCCAAAACACAACGTGGACACATCCCATTTTTTGACAGAAAACAGAGGCGTTTTTTGCAAAGTGCTTACCTGAAGATTTTGGCCTCTAGGTCAGCCGGCACCTAGGGAAACCTACCAAACCTGTGCATTTCTGAAAGCTAGAGACCCAGGGGAATTCAAGATGGGGTGACTTGTGGGGCTCTGACCAGGTTCTGTTACCCAGAATCCTTTGCAAACCTCAAAATTTGGCAAAAAAAACACGTTTCCTCACATTTCGGTGACAGAGAGTTCTGGAATCTGAGAGGAGCCACAAATTTCCTTCCACCCAGCGTTACCCCAAGTCTCCCAATAAAAATGATACCTCATCTGTGTGGGTAGGCCTAGCGCCCGCGACAGGAACTGCCCCAAAACACAACGTGGACACATCCCATTTTTTGACAGAAAACAGAGGCGTTTTTTGCAAAGTGCTTACCTGTAGATTTTGGCCTCTAGCTCAGCCGGCACCTAGGGAAACCTACCAAACCTGTGCATTTCTGAAAACTAGAGACCTAGGGGAATCCAAGGTGGGGTGACTTGTGGGGCTCTGACCAGGTTCTGTTACCCAGAGTCCTTTGCAAACCTCAAAATTTGGCTAAAAAAAAACATTTCCTCACATTTCGGTGACAGAAAGTCTGAAATCTGAGAGGAGCCACACATTTCCTTCCACCCAGCGTTCCCCCAAATCTCCCGATAAAAATGATACCTCACTTGTGTGGGTAGGCCTAGTGCCCGCGACAGGAAATGCCCCAAAACACAACGTGGACACATCCCATTTTTTGACAGAAAACAGAGGTGTTTTTTGCAAAGTGCCTACCTGTAGATTTTGGCCCCTATCTAATCCGGCACTCAGTGAACCCTACCAAACCTGTGCATTTTTGAAAACTAGAGACCTAGGGGAATCCAAGGTGGGGTGACTTGTGGGGCTCTGACCAGGTTCTGTTACCCAGAATCCTTTGCAAACCTCAAAATTTGGCTACAAAAACACGTTTTCCTCACATTTCGGTGACAAAAAGTTCTGGAATCTGAGAGGAGCCAAAAATTTCCTTCCAGCAAGCGGCACCTAGGAAAACCTACCAAACCTGTGCATTTTTGAAAACTAGAGACCTAGGGGAATCCAAGATGGGGTGACTTGTGGCGCTTGACCATGTTCTGTTACCCAGAATCCTTTGCAAACCTCAAAATTTGGCTAATAAAACATGTTTTCCTCACATTTCGGTGACAGAGAGTTCTGGAATCAGAGAGGAGCCACAAATTTCCTTCCACCCAGCGTTCCCCCAAGTCTCCTGATGACAATGATACCTCACTTGTGTGGGTAGGCCTAGCGCCCACGACAGGAGATGCCCCAAAACACAACGTGGACACATCCTATTTTTTGACAGAAAACAGAGGTGTTTTTTGCAAAGTGCCTACCTGTAGATTTTGGGCTCTAGCTCAGCCGGCACTTAGGGAAACCTACCAAACCTGTGCATTTTTTAAAACTAGAGACCTAGGGGAATCCAAGATGGGGTGACTTGTGGGGCTCTGACCATGTTCTGTTACCCAGAATCCTTTTCAAACCTCAGAATTTGGCTAAAAAAACACGTTTTCCTCACATTTCAGTGACAAAAAGTTCTGGAATCTGAGAGGAGCCACAAATTTCCTTCCAGCAAGCGTTCCCCCAAGTGTCCCGATAAAAATGGTACCTCACTTGTGTGGGTAGGCCTAGTGCCCGCGACAGGAAATACCGCAAAACACAAAGTGGACATATCACATTTTCTCAAAGAAAACAGAGGAGTTTTTTGCAAAATGCCTATCTGTGGATTTTGGCCTCTAGCTCAGCCGGCACCTAGGAAAACCTACCAAACCTGTGCATTTTTGAAAACTAGAGACCTAGGGGAATCCAAGATGGGGTGACTTGAGGGTCTCTCACCAGGTTCTGTTACCCAGAATCCTTTGCAAACCTCAGAATTTTGCTAAAAAAATACTTTTTCATCATATTTTGGTGACAGAGAGTTCTGGAATCTGAGAGGAGCCACAAATTTCCTTCCACCCAGCGTTACCCCAAGTCTCCCGATAAAAATGATACCTCATCTGTGTGGGTAGGCCTAGCGCCCGTGACAGGAACTGACCCAAAACACAACGTGGACACATCCCATTTTTTGACAGAAAACAGAGGCGTTTTTTGCAAAGTGCTTACCTGTAGATTTTGGCCTCTAGGTCAGCCGGCACCTAGGGAAACCTACCAAACCTGTGCATTTCTGAAAACTAGAGACCCAGGGGAATTCAAGACGGGGTGACTTGTGGGGCTCTGACCAGCTTCTGTTACCCAGAATCCTTTGCAAACCTCAAAATTTGGCAAAAAAAAATACGTTTCCTCACATTTCGGTTACAGAGAGTTCTGGAATCTGAGAGGAGCCACAAATGTCCTTCCACCCAGCGTTACCCCAAGTGTCCCGATAAAAATGGTACCTCAATTGTGTGGGTAGGCCTAGTGCCCGCGACAGGAAATGCCCCAAAACACAACGTGGACACATCCCATTTTTTGACAGAAAACAGAGGTGTTTTTTGCAAAGTGCCTATCTGTAGATTTTGGCCTCTATATCATCCGGCACTTAGGGAAACCTACCAAACCTGTGCATTTTTGAAAACTAGAGACCTAGGGGAATCCAAGATGGGGTGACTTGTGGGGGACTGACCAGGTTCTGTTACCCAGAATCATTTGCAAACCTCAAAATTTGGCTAAAAAAACAAGTTTTCCTCACATTTCGGTGACAAAAAGTTCTGGAATCTGAGAGGAGCCACGAATTTCCTTCCACCCAGCGTTACCCCAAGTCTCCCGATAAAAATGATACCTCATCTGTGTGGGTAGGCCTAGCGCCTACGACAGGAAATGCCCCAAAACACAACGTGGACACATCCCATTTTTTGACAGAAAACAGAGGCGTTTTTTGCAAAGTGCCTACCTGTAGATTTTGGCCTCTAGCTCAGCCGGCACCTAAGGAAACCTACCAAACCGGTGCATTTTTTAAAACTAGAGACCTAGGAGAATCCAAGATGGGGTGACTTGTGGGGCTCTGACCAGGTTCTGTTACCCAGAATCCTTTGCAAACCTCAAAATTTGGCTAAAAAAACACGTTTTCATCAAATTTCGGTGACAGAGAGTTCTGGAATCTGAGAGGAGCCACAAATTTCCTTCCACCCAGTGTTCCCCCAAGTCTCCCGATGAAAATTATACCTCACTTGTGTGGCTAGGCCTAGCACCCACGACAGGAGATGCCCCAAAACACAACGTGGACACATCCTATTTTTTGACAGAAAACAGAGGTGTTTTTTGCAGAGAACCTACCTGTAGATTTTGGCCACTAGCTCAGCCGGCACTTAGGGAAACCTACCAAACCTGTGCATTTTTGAAAACTAGAGACCTAGGGGAATCCAAGATGGGGTGACTTGTGGGGCTCTGGCCAGGTTCTGTTACCCAGAATCCTTTGCAAACCTCAAAATTTGGCTAAAAAAACACTTTTTCATCATATTTTGGTGACAGAGAGTTCTGGAATCTGAGAGGAGCCACAAATTTCCTTCCACCCAGCGTTCCCCCAAGTGTCCCGATAAAAATGTGACCTCACTTGTGTGGGTAGGCCTAGTGCCCGCGACAGGAAATAGCCCAAAACAAAAAGTGGACATATCACATTTTCTCAAAGAAAACAGAGGTGTTTTTTGCAAAATGCCTACCTGTGGATTTTGGCCTCTAGCTCAGCCGGCACCTAGGGAAACCTACCAAACCAGTGCATTTTTGAAAACTAGAGACCCAGGGTAATCCAATATGGGGTGACTTGTGGGTCTCGCACCAGGTTCTGTTACCCAGAATCCTTTGCAAACCTCAGAATTTGGCTAAAAAAACACTTTTTCATCATATTTTGGTGATAAAAAGTTCTGGAATCTGAGAGGAGCCACAAATTTCCTTCCAGCAAGCGTTCCCCCAAGTGTCCCGATAAACATGGTACCTCACTTGTGTGGGTAGGCCTAGTGCCCGAGACAGGAAATACCCCAAAACACAAAGTGGACATATCACATTTTCTCAAAGAAAACAGAGGTGTTTTTTTTCAAAATGCCTACCTGTAGATTTTGGCCTCTAGCTCAGCCGGCACCTAAGGAAACCTACCAAACCGGTGCATTTTTTAAAACTAGAGACCTAGGAGAATCCAAGATGGGGTGACTTGTGGGGCTCTGACCAGGTTCTGTTACCCAGAATCCTTCGCAAACCTCAAAATTTGGCTAAAAAAAACACGTTTTCATCACATTTCGGTGACAGAGAGTTCTGGAATCTGAGAGGAGCCACAAATTTCCTTCCACCCAGTGTTCCCCCAAGTCTCCCGATGAAAATGATACCTCACTTGTGTGGGTAGGCCTAGCACCCACGACAGGAGATGCCCCAAAACACAACGTGGACACATCCTATTTTTTGACAGAAAACAGAGGTGTTTTTTGCAGAGAGCCTACCTGTAGATTTTGGCAACTAGCTCAGCCGGCACTTAGGGAAACCTACCAAACCTGTGCATTTTTGAAAACTAGAGACCTAGGGGAATCCAAGATGGGGTGACTTGTGGGTCTCTCACCAGGTTCTGTTACCCAGAATCCTTTGCAAACCTCAGAATTTTGCTAAAAAAACACTTTTTCATCATATTTTGGTGACAGAGAGTTCTGGAATCTGAGAGGAGCCACAAATTTCCTTCCACCCAGCGTTACCCCAAGTCTCCCGATAAAAATGATACCTCATCTGTGTGGGTAGGCCTAGCGCCCGTGACAGGAACTGCCCCAAAACACAACGTGGACACATCCCATTTTTTGACAGAAAACAGAGGCGTTTTTTGCAAAGTGCTTACCTGTAGATTTTGGCCTCTAGCTCAGCCGGCACCTACGGAAACCTACCAAACCTGTGCATTTCTGAAAACTAGTGACCCAGGGGAATTCAAGATGGGGTGACTTGTGGGGCTCTGACCAGGTTCTGTTACCCAGAATCCTTTGCAAACCTCAAAATTTGGCAAAAAAAACACGTTTCCTCACATTTCGGTGACAGAGAGTTCTGGAATCTGAGAGGAGCCAGAAATTTCCTTCTACCCAGCGTTACCCCAAGTCTCCCAATAAAAATTATACCTCATCTGTGTGGGTAGGCCTAGCGCCCGCGACAGGAAATGCCCCAAAACACAACGTGGACACATCCCATTTTTTGACAGAAAACAGAGGTGTTTTTTGCAAAGTGCCTACCTGTAGATTTTGGCCTCTATCTCATCCGGCACTCAGGGAAACCTACCAAACCTGTGCATTTTTGAAAACTGGAGACCTAGGGGAATCCAAGGTGGGGTGACTTGTGGGGCTCTGACCAGGTTCTGTTACCCAGAATCCTTTGCAAACCTCAAAATTTGGCTAAAAAAACACGTTTTCCTCACATTTCGGTGACAAAAAGTTCTGGAATCTGAGAGGAGCCACAAATTTCCTTCCAGCAAGCGTTCCCCCAAGTGTCCCGATAAAAATGGTACCTCAATTGTGTGGGTAGGCCTAGTGCCCGCGACAGGAAATGCCCCAAAACACAACGTGGACACATCCCATTTTTTGACAGAAAACAGATGTGTTTTTTGCAAAGTGCCTATCTGTAGATTTTGGCCTCTATATCATCCGGCACTCAGGGAAACCTACCAAACGTGTACATTTCTGAAAACTAGAGACCTAGGGGAATCCAAGGTGGGGTGACTTGTGGGGCTCTGACCAGGTTCTGTTACCCAGAATCCTTTGCAAACCTCAAAATCTGGCTAAAAAAACACGTTTTCCTCACATTTCGGTGACAAAAAGTTCTGGAATCTGAGAGGAGCCACAAATTTCCTTCCACCCAGTGTTCCCCCAAGTCTCCCGATGAAAATGATACCTCACTTGTGTGGGTAGGCCTAGCACCCACGACAGGAGATGCCCCAAAACACAACGTGGACACATCCTATTTTTTGACAGAAAACAGAGGTGTTTTTTGCAGAGTGCCTACCTGTAGATTTTTTCAACTTGCTCAGCCGGCACTTAGGGAAACCTACCAAACCTGTGCATTTTTGAAAACTAGAGACCTAGGGGAATCCAAGATGGGGTGACTTGTGGGGGACTGACCAGGTTCTGTTACCCAGAATCCTTTGCAAACCTCAAAATTTGGCTAAAAAAACACGTTTTCCTCACATTTCGGTGACAAAAAGTTCTGGAATCTGAGAGGAGCCACAAATTTCCTTCCACCCAGCGTTACCCCAAGTCTCCCGATAAAAATGATACCTCATCTGTGTGGGTAGGCCTAGCGCCTACGATAGGAAATGCCCCAAAACACAACATGGACACATCCCATTTTTTGACAGAAAACAGAGGCGTTTTTTGCAAAGTGCCTACCTGTAGATTTTGGCCTCTAGCTCAGCCGGCACCTAAGGAAACCTACCAAACCGGTGCATTTTTTAAAACTAGAGACCTAGGAGAATCCAAGATGGGGTGACTTGTGGGGCTCTGACCAGGTTCTGTTACCCAGAATCCTTTGCAAACCTCAAAATTTGGCTAAAAAAACACGTTTTCATCAAATTTCGGTGACAGAGAGTTCTGGAATCTGAGAGGAGCCACAAATTTCCTTCCACCCAGTGTTCCCCCAAGTCTCCCGATGAAAATGATACCTCACTTGTGTGGGTAGGCCTAGCACCCACGACAGGAGATGCCCCAAAACACAACGTGGATACATCCTATTTTTTGACAGAAAACAGAGGTGTTTTTTGCAGAGAGCCTACCTGTAGATTTTGGCCACTAGCTCAGCCGGCACTTAGGGAAACCTACCAAACCTGTGCATTTTTGAAAACTAGAGACCCCGGGTAATCCAATATGGGGTGACTTGTGGGGCTCTGACCAGGTTCTGTTACCCAGAATCCTTTGCAAACCTCAAAATTTGGCTAAAAAAACACCTTTTCATCATATTTTGGTGACAGAGAGTTCTGGAATCTGAGAGGAGCCACAAATTTCCTTCCACCCAGCGTTCCCCCAAGTGTCCCGATAAAAATGGGACCTCACTTGTGTGGGTAGGCCTAGTGCCCGCGACAGGAAATAGCCCAAAACAAAAAGTGGACATATCACATTTTCTCAAAGAAAACAGAGGTGTTTTTTGCAAAATGCCTACCTGTGGATTTTGGCCTCTAGCTCAGCCGGCACCTAGGGAAACCTACCAAACCAGTGCATTTTTTAAAACTAGAGACCCAGGGTAATCCAATATGGGGTGACTTGTGGGTCTCTCACCAGGTTCTGTTACCCAGAATCCTTTGCAAACCTCAGAATTTGGCTAAAAAAACACTTTTTCATCATATTTTGGTGACAGAGAGTTCTGGAATCTGAGAGGAGCCACAAATTTCCTTCCACCCAGCGTTACCCCAAGTCTCCCGATAAAAATGATACCTCACTTGTGTGGGTAGGCCTAGCGCCCGCGACACGAAATGCCCCAAAACACAACGTGTACATATCCCATTTTTTGACAGAAAACAGAGGTGTTTTTTGCAAAGTGCCTACCAGTAGATTTTGGCCTCTATCTCATCCGGAACTCAGGGAAACCTACCAAACCTGTGCATTTTTGAAAACTAGAGACCTAGGGGAATCCAAGATGGGGTGATTTGTGGGGCTCTGACCAGGTTCTGTTATTCTGAATCCTTTGCAAACCTCAAAATTTGGCTAAAATAACACGTTTTCCTCACATTTTGGTGATAAAAAGTTCTGGAATCTGAGAGGAGCCACAAATTTCCTTCCAGCAAGCGTTCCCCCAAGTGTCCCGATAAAAATGGTACGTCACTTGTGTGGGTAGGCCTAGTGCCCGAGACAGGAAATATCCCAAAACACAAAGTGGACATATCACATTTTCTCAAAGAAAACAGAGGTGTTTTTTTTCAAAATGCCTACCTGTAGATTTTGGCCTCTAGCTCAGCCGGCACCTAAGGAAACCTACCCAACCGGTGCATTTTTTAAAACTAGAGACCTAGGAGAATCCAAGATGGGGTGACTTGTGGGGCTCTGACCAGGTTCTGTTACCCAGAATCCTTTGCAAACCTCAAAATTTGGCTAAAAAAACACGTTTTCATCACATTTCGGTGACAGAGAGTTCTGGAATCTGAGAGGATCCACAAATTTCCTTCCACCCAGCGTTCCCCCAAGTCTCCCGATAAAAATGATACCTCACTTGTGTGGGTAGGCCTAGCACCCACGACAGGAGATGCCCCAAAACACAACGTGGACACATCCTATTTTTTGACAGAAAACAGAGGTGTTTTTTGCAGAGAGCCTACCTGTAGATTTTGGCCACTAGCTCAGCCGGCACTTAGGGAAACCTACCAAACCTGTGCATTTTTGAAAACTAGAGACCTAGGGGAATCCAAGATGGGGTGACTTGTGGGGCTCTGACCATGTTCTGTTACCCAGAATCCATTGCAAACTTCAATATTTGGCTAAAAAACATGTTTTCCTCACATTTCGGTGACAGAAAGTCTGAAATCTGAGAGGAGCCACGAATTTCCTTCCACCAAGCGTTCCCCCAAGTCTCCCGATGAAAATGATACCTCACTTGTGTGGGTAGGCCTAGCACCCACGACAGGAGATGCCCCAAAACACAACGTGGACACATCCTATTTTTTGACAGAAAACAGAGGTGTTTTTTGCAGAGAGCCTACCTGTAGATTTTGGCCTCTAGCTCAGCCGGCACTTAGGGAAACCTACCAAACCTGTGCATTTTTGAAAACTAGAGACCTAGGGGAATCCAAGATGGGGTGACTTGTGGGGCTCTGACCAGGTTCTGTTACCCAGAATCCTTTGCAAACCTCAAAATTTGGCTAAAAAAACACTTTTTCATCATATTTTGGTGACAGAAAGTCCTGGAATCTGAGAGCAACCACAAATTTCATTCCAGCAAGCGTTCCCCCAAGTGTCCTGATAAAAATGGTACCTCACTTGTGTGGGTAGGCCTAGTGCCCGCGACAGGAAATACCCCAAAACACAAAGTGGACATATCACATTTTCTCAAAGAAAACAGAGGTGTTTTTTGCAAAATGCCTACCTGTGGATTTTGGCCTCTAACTCAGCCGGCACCTAAGAAAACCTACCAAACCGGTGCATTTTTGAAAACTAGAGACCCCGGGTAATCCAATATGGGGTGACTTGTGGGTCTCTCACCAGGTTCTGTTACCCAGAATCCTTTGCAAACCTCAGAATTTGGCTAAAAAAACACTTTTTCATCATATTTTGGTGACAGAGAGTTCTGGAATCTGAGAGGAGCCACAAATTTCCTTCCACCCAGCGTTACCCCAAGTGTCCCGATAAAAATGATACCTCACTTGTGTGGGTAGGCCTAGCGCCCGTGACAGGAGATGCCCCAAAACACAACGTGGACACATCCCATTTTTTGACAGAAAATAGAGGTGTTTTTTGCAAAGTGCCTACCTGTAGATTTTAGCCTCTAGCTCATCCGGCACCTAGGGAAACCTACCAAACCTGTGCATTTCTAAAAACTAGAGACCCAGGGGAATTCAAGATGGGGTGACTTGTGGGGCTCTGACCATGTTCTGTTACCCAGAATCCTTTGCAAACCTCAAAATTTGGCTAAAAAACACATTTCCTCACATTTCGGTGACAGAAAGTCTGAAATCTGAGAGGAGCCACAAATTTCCTTCCACCCAGCGTTCCCCCAAATCTCCCGATGAAAATGATACCTCACTTGTGTGGGTAGGCCTAGTGCCCGCGACAGGAAATGCCCCAAAACACAACGTGGACACATCCCATTTTTTGACAGAAAACAGAGGTGTTTTTTGCAAAGTGCCTACCTGTAGATTTTGGCCTCTATCTCATCCGACACTCAGTGAACCCTACCAAACCTGTGCTTTTTTGAAAACTAGAGATCTAGGGGAATCCAAGGTGGGGTGACTTGTGGGGCTCTGACCAGGTTCTGTTACCCAGAATCCTTTGCAAAACCCAAAATTTGGCTACAAAAACACGTTTTCCTCACATTTCGGTGACAAAAAGTTCTGGAATCTGAGAGGAGCCACAAATTTACTTCCAGCAAGCGTTCCCCTAAGTGTCCCGTTAAAAATGGTACCTCACTTGTGTGGGTAGGCCTAGTGCCCGCGACAGGAAATACCGCAAAACACAAAGTGGACATATCACATTTTCTCAAAGAAAACAGAGGTGTTTTTTGCAAAATCGATACCTGTGGATTTTGGCCTCTAGCTCAGCCGGCACCTAGGAAAACCTACCAAACCTGTGCATTTTTGAAAACTAGAGACCTAGGGGAATCCAAGATGGGGTGACTTGTGGGGCTTGACCAGGTTCTGTTACCCAGAATCCTTTGCAAGCCTCAAAATTTGGCTAATAAAACATGTTTTCCTCACATTTCGGTGACAGAGAGTTCTGGAATCAGAGAGGAGCCACAAATTCCCTTCCACCCAGCATTCCCCCAAGTCTCCCGATGAAAATGATACCTCACTTGTGTGGGTAGGCCTAGCGCCCACGACAGGAGATGCCCCAAAACACAACGTGGACACATCCTATTTTTTGACAGAAAACAGAGGTGTTTTTTGCAAAGTGCCTACCTGTAGATTTTGGCCTCTAGCTCAGCCGGCACTTAGGGAAACCTACCAAACCGGTGCATTTTTTAAAACTAGACACCTAGGGGAATCCAAGATGGGGTGACTTGTGGGGCTCTGACCAGGTTCTGTTACCCAGAATCCTTTGCAAACCTCAGAATTTGGCTAAAAAAACACGTTTTCCTCATATTTCGGTGACAGAAAGTGCTGGAATCTGAGAGCAGCAACAAATTTCCTTCCAGCAAGCGTTCCCCCAAGTGTCCTGATAAAAATGGTACCTCACTTGTGTGGGTAGGCCTAGTGCCCGCGATAGGAAATACCCCAAAACACAAAGTGGACATATCACATTTTCTCAAAGAAAACAGAGGTGTTTTTTGCAAAATGCCTACCTGTGGATTTTGGCCTCTAGCTCAGCCGGCACCTAGGAAAACCTACCAAACCGGTGCATTTTTGAAAACTAGAGACCCAGGGTAATCCATTATGGGATGACTTGTGGGTCTCTCACCAGGTTCTGTTACCAAGAATCCTTTGCAAACCTCAGAATTTGGCTAAAAAAACACTTTTTCATCATATTTTGGTGACAGAGAGTTCTGGAATCTGAGAGGAGCCACAAATTTCCTTCCACCCAGCGTTCCCCAAGTCTCCCGATAAAAATGATACCTCACTTGCGTGGGTAGGCCTAGTGCCCGCGACAGGAAATACCCCAAAACACAAAGTGGACATATCACATTTTCTCAAAGAAAACAGAGGTGTTTTTTGCAAAATGCCTACCTGTGGATTTTGGCCTCTAGCTCAGCCGGCACCTAGGAAAACCTACCAAACAGGTGCATTTTTGAAAAGTAGAGACCCAGGGTAATCCAATATGGGGTGACTTGTGGGTCTCTCACCAGGTTCTGTTACCCAGAATCATTTGCAAACCTCAGAATTTGGCTAAAAAAACTATTTTTCATCATATTTTGGTGACAGAGAGTTCTGGAATCTGAGAGGAGCCACAAATTTCCTTCCACCCAGCGTTACCCCAAGTCTCCCGATAAAAATGATACCTCACTTGTGTGGGTAGGCCTAGCGCCCGTGACAGGAGATGCCCCAAAACACAACGTGGACACATCCCATTTTTTGACAGAAATCAGAGGTGTTTTTTGCAAAGTGCCTACCTGTAGATTTTGGCCTCTAGCTCAGCCGGCACCTAGGGAAACCTACCAAACCTGTGCATTTCTGAAAACTAGAGACCCAGGGGAATTCAAGATGGGGTGACTTGTGGGGCTCTGACCAGGTTCTCTTACGCAGAATCCTTTGCACACCTCAAAATTTGGCTAAAAAAACACATTTCCTCACATTTCGGTGACAGAAAGTCTGAAATCTGAGAGGAGCCACAAATTTCCTTCCACCCAGCGTTCCCCCAAATCTCCCGATAAAAATGATACCTCACTTGTGTGGGTAGGCCTAGTGCCCGCGACAGGAAATGCCCCAAAACACAACGTGGACACATCCCATTCTTTGACAGAAAACAGAGGTGTTTTTTGCAAAGTGCCTACCTGTAGATTTTGGCCTCTATCTCATCCGGCACTCAGTGAACCCTACCAAACCTGTGCATTTTTGAAAACTAGAGACCTAGGGGAATCCAAGGTGGGGTGACTTGTGGGGCTCTGACCAGGTTCTGTTACCCAGAATCGTTTGCAAAACTCAAAATTTGGCTACAAAAACACGTTTTCCTCACATTTCGGTGACAAAAAGTTCTGGAATCTGAGAGGAGCCACAAATTTCCTTCCAGCAAGCGGCACCTAGGAAAACCTACCAAACCTGTGCATTTTTTAAAACTAGAGACCTAGGGGAATCCAAGATGGGATGACTTGTGGGGCTTGACCAGGTTCTGTTACCCAGAATCCTTTGCAAACCTCAAAATTTGGCTAATAAAACATGTTTTCCTCACATTTCGGTGACAGAGAGTTCTGGAATCAGAGAGGAGCCACAAATTTCCTTCCACCCAGCGTTCCCCCAAGTCTCCCCATGAAAATGATACCTCACTTGTGTGGGTAGGCCTAGCGCCTACGACAGGAGATGCCCCAAAACACAACGTGGACACATCCTATTTTTTGACAGAAAACAGAGGTGTTTTTTGCAAAGTGCCTACCTGTAGATTTTGGGCTCTAGCTCAGCCGGCACTTAGGGAAACCTACCAAACCTGTGCATTTTTTAAAACTAGAGACCTAGGGGAATCCAAGATGGGGGGACTTGTGGGGCTCTGACCAGGTTCTGTTACCCAGAATCCTTTGCAAACCTCAGAATTTGGCTAAAAAAACAAGTTTTCCTCACATTTCGGTGACAGAAAGTCTGAAATCTGAGAGGAGCCACAAATTTCCTTCCAGCAAGGGTTCCCCCAAGTGTCCCGATAAAAATGGTATCTCACTTGTGTGGGTAGGCGTAGGGCCCGCGACAGGAAATACTGCAAAACACAAAGTGGACATATCACATTTTCTCAAAGAAAACAGAGGTGTTTTTTGCAAAATGCCTACCTGTGGATTTTGGCCTCTAGCTCAGCCGGCACCTAGGAAAACCTACCAAACCTGTGCATTTTTGAAAACTAGAGACCTAGGGGAATCCAAGATGGGGTGACTTGTGGGGCTTGACCAGGTTCTGTTACCCAGAATCCTTTGCAAACCTCAAAATTTGGCTAATAAAACATGTATTCCTCACATTTCGTTGACAGAGAGTTCTGGAATCTGAGAGGAGCCACAAATTTCCTTCCACCCAGCGTTACCCCAAGTCTCCCGATAAAAATGATACCTCACTTG
The DNA here is from genome assembly GCF_031143425.1 of Pleurodeles waltl. Taxonomy (NCBI): domain Eukaryota; kingdom Metazoa; phylum Chordata; class Amphibia; order Caudata; family Salamandridae; genus Pleurodeles; species Pleurodeles waltl. The sequence goes on from NW_027150334.1 coordinate 20,406, forward strand.
TGTGGGTAGGCCTAGCGCCCGTGACAGGAGATGCCCCAAAACACAACGTGGACACATCCCATTTTTTGACAGAAAACAGAGGTGTTTTTTGCAAAGTGCCTACCTGTAGATTTTGGCCTCTAGCTCAGCCGGAACCTAGGGAAACCTACCAAACCTGTGCATTTCTGAAAACTAGAGAGCCAGGGGAATTCAAGATGGGGTGACTTGTGGGGCTCTGACCAGGTTCTGTTACCCAGAATCCTTTGCAAACCTCAAAATTTGGCTAAAAAAGCACATTTCCTCACATTTCGGTGACAGAAAGTCTGAAATCTGAGAGGAGCCACAAATTTCCTTCCACCCAGCGTTCCCCCAAATCTCCCGATAAAAATGATACCTCACTTGTGTGGGTAGGCCTAGTGCCCGCGACAGGAAATGCCCCAAAACACAACGTGGACACATCCTATTTTTTGACAGAAAACAGAGGTGTTTTTTTGCAAAATGCCTACCTGTGGATTTTGGCCTCTAGCTCAGCCGGCACCTAGGAAAACCTACCAAACCTTTGCATTTTTGAAAACTAGAGACCTAGGGGAATCCAAGATGGGGTGACTTGTGGGGCTCTGACCAGGTTCTGTTACCCAGAATCCTTTGGAAACCTCAGAATTTGGCTAAAAAAACACGTTTTCCTCACATTTCGGTGACAGAAAGTGCTGGAATCTGAGAGCAGACACAAATTTCCTTCCGGCAAGCGTTCCCCCAAGTGTCCCGATAAAAATGGTACCTCACTTGTGTGGGTAGGCCTAGTGCCCGCGACAAGAAATACCCCAAAACACAAAGTGGACATATCACATTTTCTCAAAGAAAACAGAGGTGTTTTTTGCAAAATGCCTACCTGTGGATTTTGGCCTCTAGCTCAGCCGGCACCTAGGAAAACCTACCAAACCGGTGCATTTTTGAAAACTAGAGACCCCGGGTAATCCAATATGGGGTGACTTGTGGGTCTCTCACCAGGTTCTGTTACCCAGAATCCTTTGCAAACCTCAGAATTTGGCTAAAAAAACACGATTTCATCATATTTTGGTGACAGAGAGTTCTGGAATCTGAGAGGAGCCACAAATTTCCTTCCACCCAGCGTTACCCCAAGCCTCCCGATAAAAATGATACCTCACTTGTGTGGGTAGGCCTAGCGCCCGTGACAGGAGATGCCCCAAAACACAACGTGGACACATCCCATTTTTTGACAGAAAACATAGGTGTTTTTTGCAAAGTGCCTACCTGTAGATTTTGGCCTCTAGCTCAGCTGGCACCTAGGGAAACCTACCAAACCTGTGCATTTCTGAAAACTAGAGACCCAGGGGAATCCAAGGTGGGGTGACTTGTGGGGCTTGACCAGGTTCTGTTTCCCAGAATCCTTTGCAAACCTCAAAATTTGGCTAATAAAACATGTTTTCCACACATTTCGGTGACAGAGAGTTCTGGAATCTGAGAGGAGCCACAAATTTCCTTCCAGCAAGCGTTCCCCCAAGTGTCCCGATAAAAATGGTACCTCACTTGTGTGGGTAGGCCTAGTGCCCGCGACAGGAAATACCGCAAAACACAAAGTGGATATATCACATTTTCTCAAAGAAAACAGAGGTGTTTTTTGCAAAATGCCTACCTGTGGATTTTGGCCTCTAGCTCAGCCGGCACCTAGGAAAACCTACCAAACCTGTGCATTTTTGAAAACTAGAGACCTAGGGGAATCCAAGATGGGGTGACTTGTGGGGCTCTGACCAGGTTCTGTTACCCAGAATCCTTTGCAAACCTCAGAATGTGGCTAAAAAAACACATTTTCCTCACATTTCGGTGACAGAAAGTTCTGGAATCTGAGAGCAGCCACAAATTTCCTTCCAGCAAGCGTTCCCCCAAGTGTCCCGATAAAAATGGTACCTCACTTGAGTGGGTAGGCCTAGTGCCCGCGACAGGAAATACCCCAAAAACACAAAGTGGACATATCACATTTTCTCAAAGAAAACAGAGTTGTTTTTTGCAAAATGGCTACCTGTGGATTTTGGCCTCTAGCTCAGCCGGCACCTAGGAAAACCTACCAAACCGGTGCATTTTTGAAAACTAGAGACCCAGGGTAATCCATTATGGGGTGACTTGTGGGTCTCTCACCAGGTTCTGTTACCCAGAATCCTTTGCAAACCTCAGAATTTGGCTAAAAAAAACACTTTTTCATCATATTTTGGTGACAGAGAGTTCTGGAATCTGAGAGGAGCCACAAATTTCCTTCCACCCAGCGTTCCCCAAGTCTCCCGATAAAAATGATACCTCACTTGTGTGGGTAGGCCTAGTGCCCGCGACAGGAAAAGCACCATAACACAACGTGGACACATCCCATTTTTTGACAGAAAACAGAGGTGTTTTTTGCAAAGTGCCTACCTGTAGATTTTGGCCTCTATCTCATCCGGCACTCAGGGAAACCTACCAAACCTGTGCATTTTGAAAACTAGAGACCTAGGTGAATCCAAGATGGGGTGACTTGTGGGCTCTGACCAGGTTCTGTTACCCAGAATCCTTTGCAAGCCTCAAAATTTGGCTAATAAAACATGTTTTTCTCACATTTCGGTGACAAAGAGTTCTGGAATCAGAGAGGAGCCACAAATTTCCTTCCACCCAGCATTCCCCCAAGTCTCCCGATGAAAATGATACCTCACTTGTGTGGCTAGGCCTAGCGCCCACGACAGGAGATGCCCCAAAACACAACGTGGACACATCCTATTTTTTGACAGAAAACAGAGGTGTTTTTTGCAAAGTGTCTACCTGTAGATTTGGCCTCTAGCTCAGCCGGCACTTAGGGAAACCTACCAAACCTGTGCATTTTTGAAAACTAGAGACCTAGGGGAATCCAAGATGGGGTGACTTGTGGGGCTCTGACCAGGTTCTGTTACCCAGAATCCTTTGCAAACCTCAGAATTTGGCTAAAAAAACACGTTTTCCTCACATTTCGGTGACAGAAAGTGCTGGAATCTGAGAGCAGCCACAAATTTCCTTCCAGCAAGCGTTCCCCAAGTGTCCCGATAAAAATGGTACCTCACTTGTGTGGGTAGGCCTAGTGCCCGCGACAGGAAATACCGCAAAACACAAAGTGGACATATCACATTTTCTCAAAGAAAACAGAGGTGTTTTTTGCAAAATGCCTACCTGTGGATTTTGGCCTCTAGCTCAGCCGGCACCTAGGAAAACCTACCAAACCTGTGCATTTTTGAAAACTAGAGACCTAGGGGAATCCAAGATGGGGTGACTTGTGGGGCTTGACCAGGTTCTGTTACCCAGAATCCTTTGCAAACCTCAAAATTTGGCTAATAAAACATGTTTTCCTCACATTTCGGTGACAGAGAGTTCTGGAATCAGAGAGGAGCCACAAATTTCCTTCCACCCAGCGTTACCCCAAGTCTCCCGATAAAAATGATACCTCACTTGTGTGGGTAGGCCTAGCGCCCGTGACAGGAGATGCCCCAAAACACAACGTGGACACATCCCATTTTTTGACAGAAAACAGAGGTGTTTTTTGCAAAGTGCCTACCTGTAGATTTTGGACTCTAGCTCAGCCGGCACCTATGGAAACCTACCAAACCTGTGCATTTCTGAAAACTAGAGACCCAGGGGAATTCAAGATGGGGTGACTTGTGGGGCTCTGACCAGGTTCTGTTACCCAGAATCCTTTGCAAACCTCAAAATTTGGCTAAAAAAGCACATTTCCTCACATTTCAGTGACAGAAAGTCTGAAATCTGAGAGGAGCCACAAATTTCCTTCCACCCAGCATTCCCCAAGTCTCCCGATGAAAATGATACCTCACTTGTGTGGGTAGGCCTAGCGCCCACGACAGGAGATGCCCCAAAACACAACGTGGACACATCCTATTTTTTGACAGAAAATAGAGGTGTTTTTGCAAAGTGCCTACCTGTAGATTTTGGCCTCTAGCTCAGCCGGCACTTAGGGAAACCTACCAAACCGGTGCATTTTTTAAAACTAGACACCTAGGGGAATCCAAGATGGGGTGACTTGTGGGGCTCTGACCAGGTTCTGTTACCCAGAATCCTTTGCAAACCTCAGAATTTGGCTAAAAAAACACATTTTCCTCATATTTCGGTGACAGAAAGTGCTGGAATCTGAGAGCAGCAACAAATTTCCTTCCAGCAAGCGTTCCCCCAAGTGTCCTGATAAAAATGGTACCTCACTTGTGTGGGTAGGCCTAGTGCCCGCGATAGGAAATACCCCAAAACACAAAGTAGACATATCACATTTTCTCAAAGAAAACAGAGGTGTTTTTTGCAAAATGCCTACCTGTGGATTTTGGCCTCTAGCTCAGCCGGCACCTAGGAAAACTTAACCGGTGCGTTTTTTGAAAACTAGAGACCCAGGGTAATCCATTATGGGATGACTTGTGGGTCTCTCACCAGGTTCTGTTACCAAGAATCCTTTGCAAACCTCAGAATTTGGCTAAAAAAACACTTTTTCATCATATTTTGGTGACAGAGAGTTCTGGAATCTGAGAGGAGCCACAAATTTCCTTCCACCCAGCGTTCCCCAAGTCTCCAGATAAAAATGATACCTCACTTGCGTGGGTAGGCCTAGTGCCCGCGACAGGAAATACCCCAAAACACAAAGTGGACATATCACATTTTCTCAAAGAAAACAGAGGTGTTTTTTGCAAAATGCCTACCTGTGGATTTTGTCCTCTAGCTCAGCCGGCACCTAGGAAAACCTACCAAACCGGTGCATTTTTGAAAACTAGAGACCCAGGGTAATCCAATATGGGGTGACTTGGGGGTCTCTCACCAGGTTCTGTTACCCAGAATCCTTTGCAAACCTCAGAATTTGGCTAAAAAAACTATTTTTCATCATATTTTGGTGACAGAGAGTTCTGGAATCTGAGAGGAGCCACAAATTTCCTTCCACCCAGCGTTACCCCAAGTCTCCCGATAAAAATGATACCTCACTTGTGTGGGTAGGCCTAGCGCCCACGACAGGAGATGCCCCAAAACACAACGTGGACACATCCTATTTTTTGACAGAAAATAGAGGTGTTTTTTGCAAAGTGCCTACCTGTAGATTTTGGCCTCTAGCTCAGCCGGCACTTAGGGAAACCTACCAAACCGGTGCATTTTTTAAAACTAGACACCTAGGGGAATCAAAGATGGGGTGACTTGTGGGGCTCTGACCAGGTTCTGTTACCCAGAATCCTTTGCAAACCTCAGAATTTGGCTAAAAAAACACATTTTCCTCATATTTCGGTGACAGAAAGTGCTGGAATCTGAGAGCAGCAACAAATTTCCTTCCAGCAAGCGTTCCCCCAAGTGTCCTGATAAAAATGGTACCTCACTTGTGTGGGTAGGCCTAGTGCCTGCGATAGGAAATACCCCAAAACACAAAGTGGACATATCACATTTTCTCAAAGAAAACAGAGGTGTTTTTTGCAAAATGCCTACCTGTGGATTTTGGCCTCTAGCTCAGCCGGCACCTAGGAAAACCTACCAAACTGGTGCATTTTTGAAAACTAGAGACCCAGGGTAATCCATTATGGGATGACTTGTGGGTCTCTCACCAGGTTCTGTTACCAAGAATCCTTTGCAAACCTCAGAATTTGGCTAAAAAAACACTTTTTCATCATATTTTGGTGACAGAGAGTTCTGGAATCTGAGAGGAGCCACAAATTTCCTTCCACCCAGCGTTCCCCAAGTCTCCAGATAAAAATGATACCTCACTTGCGTGGGTAGGCCTAGTGCCCGCGACAGGAAATACCCCAAAACACAAAGTGGACATATCACATTTTCTCAAAGAAAACAGAGGTGTTTTTTGCAAAATGCCTACCTGTGGATTTTGGCCTCTAGCTCAGCCGGCACCTAGGAAAACCTACCAAACCGGTGCATTTTTGAAAACTAGAGACCCAGGGTAATCCAATATGGGGTGACTTGTGGGTCTCTCACCAGGTTCTGTTACCCAGAATCCTTTGCAAACCTCAGAATTTGGCTAAAAAAACTATTTTTCATCATATTTTGGTGACAGAGAGTTCTGGAATCTGAGAGGAGCCACAAATTTCCTTCCACCCAGCGTTACCCCAAGTCTCCCGATAAAAATGATACCTCACTTGTGTGGGTAGGCCTAGCGCCCGTGACAGGAGATGCCCCAAAACACAACGTGGACACATCCCATTTTTTGACAGAAATCAGAGGTGTTTTTTGCAAAGTGCCTACCTGTAGATTTTGGCCTCTAGCTCAGCCGGCACCTAGGGAAACCTACCAAACCTGTGCATTTCTGAAAACTAGAGACCCAGGGGAATTCAAGATGGGGTGACTTGTGGGGCTCTGACCAGGTTCTCTTACGCAGAATCCTTTGCACACCTCAAAATTTGGCTAAAAAAACACATTTCCTCACATTTCGGTGACAGAAAGTCTGAAATCTGAGAGGAGCCACAAATTTCCTTCCACCCAGCGTTCCCCCAAATCTCCCGATAAAAATGATACCTCACTTGTGTGGGTAGGCCTAGTGCCCGCGACAGGAAATGCCCCAAAACACAACGTGGACACATCCCATTTTTTGACAGAAAACAGAGGTGTTTTTTGCAAAGTGCCTACCTGTAGATTTTGGCCTCTATCTCATCCGGCACTCAGTGAACCCTACCAAACCTGTGCATTTTTGAAAACTAGAGACCTAGGGGAAGCCAAGGTGGCGTGACTTGTGGGGCTCTGACCAGGTTCTGTTACCCAGAATCCTTTGCAAAACTCAAAATTTGGCTACAAAAACACGTTTTCCTCACATTTCGGTGACAAAAAGTTCTGGAATCTGAGAGGAGCCACAAATATCCTTCCAGCAAGCGGCACCTAGGAAAACCTACCAAACCTGTGCATTTTTTAAAACTAGAGACCTAGGGGAATCCAAGATGGGATGACTTGTGGGGCTTGACCAGGTTCTGTTACCCAGAATCCTTTGCAAACCTCAAAATTTGGCTAATAAAACATGTTTTCCTCACATTTCGGTGACAGAGAGTTCTGGAATCAGAGAGGAGCCACAAATTTCCTTCCACCCAGCGTTCCCCCAAGACTCCCAATAAAAAGAATCCCTCACTTGTGTGGGTAGGCCTAGCACCTACGACAGGAGATGCCCCAAAACACAACGTGGACACATCCTATTTTTTGACAGAAAACAGAGGTGTTTTTTGCAAAGTGCCTACCTGTAGATTTTGGGCTCTAGCTCAGCCGGCACTTAGGGAAACCTACCAAACCTGTGCATTTTTGAAAACTAGAGACCTAGGGAAATCCAAGATGGGGTGACTTGTGGGGCTCTGACCAGGTTCTGTTACCCAGAATCCTTTGCAAACCTCAGAATTTGGCTAAAAAAACAAGTTTTCCTCACATTTCGGTGACAGAAAGTCTGAAATCTGAGAGGAGCCACAAATTTCCTTCCAGCAAGAGTTCCCCCAAGTGTCCCGATAAAAATGGTACCTCACTTGTGTGGGTAGGCCTAGGGCCCGCGACAGGAAATACTGCAAAACACAAAGTGGACATATCACATTTTCTCAAAGAAAACAGAGGTGTTTTTTGCAAAATGCCTACCTGTGGATTTTGGCCTCTAGCTCAGCCTGCACCTAGGAAAACCTACCAAACCTGTGCATTTTTGAAAACTAGAGACCTAGGGGAATCCAAGATGGGGTGACTTGTGGGGCTTGACCAGGTTCTGTTACCCAGAATCCTTTGCAAACCTCAAAATTTGGCTAATAAAACATGTTTTCCTCACATTTCGTTGACAGAGAGTTCAGGAATCTGAGAGGAGCCACGAATTTCCTTCCACCCAGCGTTACCCCAAGTCTCCCGATAAAAATGATGCCTCACTTGTGTGGGTAGGCCTAGCGCCCGTGACAGGAGATGCCCCAAAACACAATGTGGACACATCCCATTTTTGACAGAAAACAGAGGTGTTTTTTGCAAAGTGCCTACCTGTAGATTTTGGCCTCTAGCTCAGCCGGCACCTATGGAAACCTACCAAACCTGTGCATTTCTGAAAACTAGAGACCCAGGGGAATTCAAGATGGGGTGACTTGTGGGGCTCTGACCAGGTTCTGTTACCCAGAATCCTTTGCAAACCTCAAAATTTGGCTAAAAAAGCACATTTCCTCACATTTCGGTGACAGAAAGTCTGAAATCTGAGAGGAGCCACAAATTTCCTTCCACCCAGCGTTCCCCCAAATCTCCCGATAAAAATGATACCTCACTTGTGTGGGAAGGCCTAGTGCCCGCGACAGGAAATGCCCCAAAACACAACGTGGACACATCCTATTTTTGACAGAAAACAGAGGTGTTTTTTGCAAAATGCCTACCTGTGGATTTTGGCCTCTAGCTCAGCCGGCACCTAGGAAAACCTACCAAACCTGTGCATTTTTGAAAACTAGAGACCTAGGGGAATCCAAGATGGGGTGACTTGTGGGGCTTGACCAGGTTCTGTTACCCAAAATCCTTTGCAAACCCTCAAAATTTGGCTAATAAAACATGTTTTCCTCACATTTCGGTGACAGATAGTTCTGGAATCAGAGAGGAGCCACAAATTTCCTTCCACCCAGTGTTCCCCCAAGTCTCCCGATGAAAATGATACCTCACTTGTGGGGGTAGGCCTAGCGCCCACGACAGGAGATGCCCCGAAACACAACGTGGACACATCCTATTTTTTGACAGAAAACAGAGGTGTTTTTTGCAAAGTGTCTACCTGTAGATTTTGGCCTCTAGCTCAGCCGGCACTTAGGGAAACCTACCAAACCTTTGCATTTTTGAAAACTAGAGACCTAGGGGAATCCAAGATAGGGTGACTTGTGGGGCTCTGACCAGGTTCTGTTACCCAGAATCCTTTGCAAACCTCAGAATTTGGCTAAAAAAACACGTTTTCCTCACATTTCGGTGACAGAAAGTGCTGGAATCTGAGAGCAGCCACAAATTTCCTTCCGGCAAGCGTTCCCCCAAGTGTCCCGATAAAAATGGTACCTCACTTGTGTGGGTAGGCCTAGTGCCCGCGACAGGAAATACCCCAAAACACAAAGTGGACATATCACATTTTCTCAAAGAAAACAGAGGTGTTTTTTGCAAAATGCCTACCTGTGGATTTTGGCCTCTAGCTCAGCCGGCACCTAGGAAAACCTACCAAACCGGTGCATTTTGGAAAACTAGAGACCCCGGGTAATCCAATATGGGGTGACTTGTGGGTCTCTCACCAGGTTCTGTTACCCAGAATCCTTTGCAAACCTCAGAATTTGGCTAAAAAAACACGATTTCATCATATTTTGGTGACAGAGAGTTCTGGAATCTGAGAGGAGCCACAAATTTCCTTCCACCCAGCGTTACCCCAAGCCTCCCGATAAAAATGATACCTCACTTGTGTGGGTAGGCCTAGCGCCCGTGACAGGAGATGCCCCAAAACACAACGTGGACACATCCCATTTTTTGACAGAAAACATAGGTGTTTTTTGCAAAGTGCCTACCTGTAGATTTTGGCCTCTAGCTCAGCCGGCACCTAGGGAAACCTACCAAACCTGTGCATTTCTGAAAACTAGAGACCCAGGGGAATCCAAGGTGGGGTGACTTGTGGGGCTTGACCAGGTTCTGTTTCCCAGAATCCTTTGCAAACCTCAAAATTTGGCTAATAAAACATGTTTTCCACACATTTCGGTGACAGAGAGTTCTGGAATCTGAGAGGAGCCACAAATTTCCTTCCAGCAAGCGTTCCCCCAAGTGTCCCGATAAAAATGGTACCTCTCTTGTGTGGGTAGGCCTAGTGCCCGCAACAGGAAATACCGCAAAACACAAAGTGGATATATCACATTTTCTCAAAGAAAACAGAGGTGTTTTTTGCAAAATGCCTACCTGTGGATTTTGGCCTCTAGCTCAGCCGGCACCTAGGAAAACCTACCAAACCTGTGCATTTTTTAAAACTAGAGACCTAGGGGAATCCAAGATGGGGTGACTTGTGGGGCTCTGACCAGGTTCTGGTACCCAGAATCCTTTGCAAACCTCAGAATTTGGCTAAAAAAACACATTTTCCTCACATTTCGGTGACAGAAAGTTCTGGAATCTGAGAGCAGCCACAAATTTCCTTCCAGCAAGCGTTCCCCCAAGTGTCCCGATAAAAATGGTACCTCACTTGAGTGGGTAGGCCTAGTGCCCGCGACAGGAAATACCCCAAAAACACAAAGTGGACATATCACATTTTCTCAAAGAAAACAGAGTTGTTTTTTACAAAATGTCTACCTGTGGATTTTGGCCTCTAGCTCAGCCGGGCACCTAGGAAAACCTACCAAACCGGTGCATTTTTGAAAACTAGAGACCAGGGTAATCCATTATGGGGTGACTTGTGGGTCTCTCACCAGGTTCTGTTACCCAGAATCCTTTGCAAACCTCAGAATTTGGCTAAAAAAACACTTTTTCATCATATTTTGGTGACAGAGAGTTCTGGAATCTGAGAGGAGCCACAAATTTCCTTCCACCCAGCGTTCCCCAAGTCTCCCGATAAAAATGATACCTCACTTGTGTGGGTAGGCCTAGTGCCCGCAACAGGAAAAGCACCATAACACAACGTGGACACATCCCATTTTTTGACAGAAAAGAGAGGTGTTTTTTGCAAAGTGCCTACCTGTAGATTTTGGCCTCTATCTCATCCGGCACTCAGGGAAACCTACCAAACCTGTGCATTTTTGAAAACTAGAGACCTAGGGGAATCCAAGATGGGGTGACTTGTGGGGCTCTGACCAGGTTCTGTTACCCAGCAGCCTTTGCAAACCTCAAAATTTGGTTAAAAAAACACGTTTTCCTCACATTTCAGTGACAAAAAGTTCTGGAATCTGAGAGGAGCCACACATTTCCTTCCAGCAAGCATTCCCCCAAGTGTCCCGATAAAAATGGTACCTCACTTGTGTGGGTAGGCCTAGCGCCCACGACAGGAGATGCCCCGAAACACAACGTGGACACATCCTATTTTTTGACAGAAAACAGAGGTGTTTTTTGCAAAGTGTCTACCTGTAGATTTTGGCCTCTAGCTCAGCCGGCACTTAGGGAAACCTACCAAACCTTTGCATTTTTGAAAACTAGAGACCTAGGGGAATCCAAGATAGGGTGACTTGTGGGGCTCTGACCAGGTTCTGTTACCCAGAATCCTTTGCAAACCTCAGAATTTGGCTAAAAAAACACGTTTTCCTCACATTTCGGTGACAGAAAGTGCTGGAATCTGAGAGCAGCACAAATTTCCTTCCGGCAAGCGTTCCCCCAAGTGTCCCGATAAAAATGGTACCTCACTTGTGTGGGTAGGCCTAGTGCCCGCGACAGGAAATACCCCAAAACACAAAGTGGACATATCACATTTTCTCAAAGAAAACAGAGGTGTTTTTTGCAAAATGCCTACCTGTGGATTTTGGCCTCTAGCTCAGCCGGCACCTAGGAAAACCTACCAAACCGGTGCATTTTGGAAAACTAGAGACCCCGGGTAATCCAATATGGGGTGACTTGTGGGTCTCTCACCAGGTTCTGTTACCCAGAATCCTTTGCAAACCTCAGAATTTGGCTAAAAAAACACGATTTCATCATATTTTGGTGACAGAGAGTTCTGGAATCTGAGAGGAGCCACAAATTTCCTTCCACCCAGCGTTACCCCAAGCCTCCCGATAAAAATGATACCTCACTTGTGTGGGTAGGCCTAGCGCCCGTGACAGGAGATGCCCCAAAACACAACGTGGACACATCCCATTTTTTGACAGAAAACATAGGTGTTTTTTGCAAAGTGCCTACCTGTAGATTTTGGCCTCTAGCTCAGCCGGCACCTAGG
>NW_027150335.1:0-32184 GCF_031143425.1 Pleurodeles waltl
AGCAAGTCAGAATCCAGCCCTACCCACCAATCAGAGCAGAGAACCAACAGCCAGTCAGAATCCCAGCTCTACCCACCAATCAGAGCCCGAGAACCAACAGCCAGTCAGAATCCCAGCCCTACCCACCAATCAGAGCCCGAGAACCAACCAGCCAGTCAGAATCCCAGCCTTACCCACCAATCAGAGCCCGAGAACCAACAGCCAATCAGAATCCCAGCCCTACCCGCCCTAACCACCAATCAGAGCCCGAGAACCAACAGCCAATCAGAATCCCAGCCCTACCCACCATCAGAGCCCGAGAACCAACAGCCAATCAGAATCCCAGCCCTACCCACCAATCAGAGCCGAGAACAAACAGCCAATCAGAATCCCAGCCCTCCTCACCAATCAGAGCCCGAGAACAAACAGCCAATCAGAATCCCAGCCCTACCCACCAATCAGAGCTCGAGAACCAACAGCCAATAAGAATCCCAGCCCCTACCCACCAATCAGAGCCGAGAACCAACAGCCAGTCAAATCCCAGCCCTACCACCAATCAGAGCCCGAGAACCAACAGCCAGTCAGAATCCCAGCACTACCCACCAATCAGAGCCCGAGAACCAAAAAGCCAGTCAGAATCCCAGCCCTACCCACCAATCAGATCCAGAGAACCAACAGCCAGTCAGAATCCCAGCCTCACCCACCCAATCAGAGCCCGAGAACCAACAGCCAATCAGAATCCCAGCCCTACCCACCAATCACAACCCGAGAACCAACAGCCAATCAGAATCCCAGCCCTACCCACCAATCAGAGCCCGAGAACCAACAGCCAGTCGGAATCCCAGCCCTACCCACCAATCAGAGCCCGAGAACCAACAGCCAGTCGGAATCCCAGCCCTACCCACCAATCAGAGCCCGAGAACCAACAGCCAGTCGGAATCCCAGCCCTACCCACCAATCAGAGCCCGAGAACCAACAGCCAGTCGGAATCCCAGCCCTACCCACCAATCAGAGCCCGAGAACCAACAGCCAGTCGGAATCCCAGCCCTACCCACCAATCAGAGCCCGAGAACCAACAGCCAGTCGGAATCCCAGCCCTACCCACCAATCAGAGCCCGAGAACCAACAACCAGTCGGAATCCCAGCCCTACCCACCAATCAGAGCCCGAGAACCAACAGCCAGTCGGAATCCCAGCCCTACCCACCAATCAGAGCCCGAGAACCAACAGCCAGTCGGAATCCCAGCCCTACCCACCAATCAGAGCCCGAGAACCAACAGCCAGTCGGAATCCCAGCCCTACCCACCAATCAGAGCCCGAGAACCAACAGCCAGTCGGAATCCCAGCCCTACCCACCAATCAGAGCCGAGAACCAACAGCCAGTCGGAATCCCAGCCCTACCCACCAATCAGAGCTCGAGAACCAACAGCCAGTCGGAATCCCAGCCCTACCCACCAATCAGAGCCCGAGAACCAACAGCCAGTCGGAATCCCAGCCCTACCCACCAATCAGAGCCCGAGAACCAACAGCCAGTCGGAATCCCAGCCCTACCCACCAATCAGAGCCCGAGAACCAACAGCCAGTCGGAATCCCAGCCCTACCCACCAATCAGAGCCCGAGAACCAACAGCCAGTCGGAATCCAGCCCTACCCACCAATCAGAGCCGAGAACCAACAGCCAGTCGGAATCCCAGCCCTACCCACCAATCAGAGCCCGAGAACCAACAGCCAGTCGGAATCCCAGCCCTACCCACCAATCAGAGCCCGAGAACCAACAGCCAGTCGGAATCCCAGCCCTACCCACCAATCAGAGCCCGAGAACCAACAGCCAGTCGGAATCCAAGCCCTACCCACCAATCAGAGCCGAGAACCAACAGCCAGTCGGAATCCAAGCCCCACCCACCAATCAGAGCCCGAGAATCAACAGCCAGTCAGAATCCCAGCCCTACCCACCAATCACAGCCCGAGAACCAACAGCCAGTCAGAATCCCCTACCCACCAATCAGAGCCCGAGAACCAACAGCCAGTCAGAATCCCAGCCCTACCCACCAATCAGAGCCCGAGAACCAACAGCCAGTCAGAATCCCAGCCCTACCCACCAATCAGAGCCCGAGAACCAACAGCCAGTCAGAATCCCAGCCCTAACCACCAATCAGAGCCCGAGAACCAACAGCCAGTCAGAATCCCAGCCCTAACCACCAATCAGAGCCCGAGAACCAACAGCCAATCAGAATCCCAGCCCTACCCACCAATCAGAGCCCGAGAACCAACAGCCAATCAGAATCCCAGCCCTACCCACCAATCAGAGCCCGAGAACCAACAGCCAATCAGAATCCCAGCCCTACCCTCCCTAACCACCAATCAGAGCCCGAGAACCAACAGCCAATCAGAATCCCAGCCCTAACCACCAATCAGAGCCCGAGAACCAACAGCCAATCAGAATCCCAGCCCTACCCACCAATCAGAGCCCGAGAACCAACAGCCAATCAGAATCCCAGCCCTACCCACCAATCAGAGCCCGAGAACAAACAGCCAATCAGAATCCCAGCCCTACCCACCAATCAGAGCCCGAGAACCAACAGCCAGTCAGAATCCCAGCACTACCCACCAATCAGAGCCCGAGAACCAACAGCCAGTCAGAATCCCAGCACTACCCACCAATCAGAGCCCGAGAACCAACAGCCAGTCAGAATCCCAGCCCTACCCACCAATCAGAGCCCGAGAACCAACAGCCAGTCAGAATCCCAGCCCTACCCACCAATCAGAGCCCGAGAACCAACAGCCAATCATAATCCCAGCCCTACCCACCAATCAGAGCCCGAGAACCAACAGCCAGTCAGAATCCCAGCCCTAACCACCAATCATAGCCCGAGAACCAATAGCCAATCAGAATCCCAGCCCTACCCACCAATCAGAGCCCGAGAACCAACAGCCAATCAGAATCCCAGCCCTACCCGCCCTAACCACCAATCAGAGCCCGAGAGCCAACAGCCAATCAGAATCCCAGCCCTACCCACCAATCAGAGCCCGAGAACCAACAGCCAATCAGAATCCCAGCCCTACCCACCAATCAGAGCCCGAGAACAAACAGCCAATCAGAATCCCAGCCCTACCCACCAATCAGAGCCCGAGAACAAACAGCCAATAAGAATCCCAGCCCTACCCACCAATCAGAGCTCGAGAACCAACAGCCAATAAGAATCCCAGCCCTACCCACCAATCAGAGCCCGAGAACCAACAGCCAGTCAAAATCCCAGCACTACCCACCAATCAGAGCCCGAGAACCAACAGCCAGTCAGAATCCCAGCACTACCCACCAATCAGAGCCCGAGAACCAACAGCCAGTCAGAATCCCAGCCCTACCCACCAATCAGATCCCGAGAACCAACAGCCAATCGGAATCCCATCCCTACCCACCAATCAGAGCCCGAGAACCAACAGCCAGTCGGAATCCCATCCCTACCCACCAATCAGAGCCCGAGAACCAACAGCCAGTCGGAATCCCAGCCCTACCCACCAATCAGAGCCCGAGAACCAACAGCCAGTCGGAATCCCATCCCTACCCACCAATCAGAGCCGAGAACCAACAGCCAGTCGGAATCCCAGCCCTACCCACCAATCAGAGCCGAGAACCAACAGCCAGTCGGAATCCCAGCCCTACCCAGCAATCAGAGCCCGAGAACCAACAGCCAGTCGGAATCCCAGCCCTACCCAGCAATCAGAGCCCGAGAACCAACAGCCAGTCGGAATCCCAGCCCTACCCAGCAATCAGAGCCCGAGAACCAACAGCCAGTCGGAATCCCAGCCCTACCCACCAATCAGAGCCCGAGAACCAACAGCCAGTCGGAATCCCAGCCCTACCCACCAATCAGAGCCCGAGAACCAACAGCCAGTCGGAATCCCAGCCCTACCCACCAATCAGAGCCCGAGAACCAACAGCCAGTCGGAATCCCAGCCCTACCCACCAATCAGAGCCCGAGAACCAACAGCCAGTCGGAATCCCAGCCCTACCCACCAATCAGAGCCCGAGAACCAACAGCCAGTCGGAATCCCAGCCCTACCCACCAATCAGAGCCGAGAACCAACAGCCAGTCGGAATCCCAGCCCTACCCACCAATCAGAGCCCGAGAACCAACAGCCAGTCGGAATCCCAGCCCTACCCACCAATCAGAGCCCGAGAACCAACAGCCAGTCGGAATCCCAGCCCTACCCACCAATCAGAGCCCGAGAACCAACAGCCAGTCGGAATCCCAGCCCTACCCACCAATCAGAGCCCGAGAACCAACAGCCAGTCAGAATCCCAGCCCTAACCACCAATCAGAGCCCGAGAACCAACAGCCAGTCAGAATCCCAGCCCTAACCACCAATCAGAGCCCGAGAACCAACAGCCAGTCAGAATCCCAGCCCTACCCACCAATCAGAGCCCGAGAACCAACAGCCAATCATAATCCCAGCCCTACCCACCAATCAGAGCCCGAGAACCAACAGCCAGTCAGAATCCCAGCCCTAACCACCAATCATAGCCCGAGAACCAATAGCCAATCAGAATCCCAGCCCTACCCACCAATCAGAGACTGAGAACCAACAGCCAATCAGAATCCCAGCCCTACCCGCCCTAACCACCAATCAGAGCCCGAGAACCAACAGCCAATCAGAATCCCAGCCCCAACAGCCAGTCAGAATCCCAGCCCTACCCACCAATCAGAGCCCGATAACCAACAGCCAGTCAGAATCCCAGCCCTACCCACCAATCACGGCCCGATAACCAACAGCCAGTCAGAATCCCAGCCCTACCCACCAATCAGGGCCCGAGAACCAACAGCCAGTCAGAATCCCAGCCCTACCAACCAATCAGGGCCCGAGAACCAACAGCCAGTCAGAATCCCAGCCCTACCCACCAATCAGGGCCCGAGAACCAACAGCCAGTCAAAATCCCAGCCCTACCCACCAATCAGGGTCCGAGAACCAACAGCCAGTCAGAATCCCAGCCCTACCCTCCAATCAGAGCCCGAGAACCAACAGCCAGTCAGAATCCCAGCCCTACCCACCAATCAGGGCCCGAGAACCAACAGCCAGTCAGAATCCCAGCCCTACCCACCAATCAGGGCCCGAGAACCAGCAGCCAGTCAGAATCCCAGCCCTACCCACCAATCAGAGCCCGAGAACCAACAGCCAGTCAGAATCCCAGCCCTACCCACCAATCAGAGCCCGAGAACCAACAGCCAGTCAGAATCCCAGCCCTACCCACCAATCAGAGCCCGAGAACCAACAGCCAGTCAGAATCCCAGCCCTACCCACCAATCAGAGCCCGAGAACCAACAGCCAGTCAGAATCCCAGCCCTACCCACGAATCAGAGCCCGAGAACCAACAGCCAGTCAGAATCCCAGCCCTACCCACCAATCAGAGCCCGAGAACCAACAGCCAGTCAGAATCCCAGCCCTACCCACCAATCAGAGCCCGAGAACCAACAGCCAATCAGAATCCCAGCCCTACCCGCCCTAACCACCAATCAGAGCCCGAGAACCAACAGCCAATCAGAATCCCAGCCCTACTACCAATCAGAGCCCGAGAACCAACAGCCAATCAGAATCCCAGCCCTACCCACCAATCAGAGCCCGAGAACAAACAGCCAATCAGAATCCCAGCCCTACCCACCAATCAGAGCCCGAGAACAAACAGCCAATCAGAATCCCAGCCCTACCCACCAATCAGAGCTCGAGAACCAACAGCCAATAAGAATCCCAGCCCTACCCACCAATCAGAGCCCGAGAACCAACAGCCAGTCAAAATCCCAGCACTACCCACCAATCAGAGCCCGAGAACCAACAGCCAGTCAGAATCCCAGCACTACCCACCAATCAGAGCCCGAGAACCAACAGCCAGTCAGAATCCCAGCCCTACCCACCAATCAGATCCCGAGAACGAACAGCCAGTCAGATTCCCAGCCCTCACCACCAATCAAAGCCCGAGAACCAACAGCCAATCAGAATCCCAGCCCTACCCACCAATCACAACCCGAGAACCAACAGCCAATCAGAATCCCATCCCTACCCACCAATCAGAGCCCGAGAACCAACAGCCAGTCGGAATCCCAGCCCTACCCACCAATCAGAGCCCGAGAACCAACAGCCAGTCGGAATCCCAGCCCTACCCACCAATCAGAGCCGAGAACCAACAGCCAGTCGGAATCCCAGCCCTACCCACCAATCAGAGCCGAGAACCAACAGCCAGTCGGAATCCCAGCCCTACCCACCAATCAGAGCCGAGAACCAACAGCCAGTCGGAATCCCAGCCCTACCCACCAATCAGAGCCGAGAACCAACAGCCAGTCGGAATCCCAGCCCTACCCACCAATCAGAGCCCGAGAACCAACAGCCAGTCGGAATCCCAGCCCTACCCACCAATCAGAGCCCGAGAACCAACAGCCAGTCGGAATCCCAGCCCTACCCACCAATCAGAGCCCGAGAACCAACAGCCAGTCGGAATCCCAGCCCTACCCACCAATCAGAGCCCGAGAACCAACAGCCAGTCGGAATCCCAGCCCTACCCACCAATCAGAGCCGAGAACCAACAGCCAGTCGGAATCCCAGCCCTACCCACCAATCAGAGCCGAGAACCAACAGCCAGTCGGAATCCCAGCACCACCCACCAATCAGAGCCCGAGAACCAACAGCCAGTCGGAATCCCAGCCCCACCCACCAATTAGAGCCCGAGAACCAAAGCCAGTCGGAATCCCAGCCCCACCCACCAATCAGAGCCCGAGAACCAACAGCCAGTCGGAATCCCAGCCCCACCCACCAATCAGAGCCCGAGAAAACAGCCAGTCGGAATCCCAGCCCCACCCACCAATCAGAGCCGAGAACCAACAGCCAGTCGGAATCCCAGCCCTACCCACCAATCAGAGCCCGAGAACCAACAGCCAGTCGGAATCCCAGCCCTACCCACCAATCAGAGCCCGAGAACCAACAGCCAGTCGGAATCCCAGCCCTACCCACCAATCAGAGCCCGAGAACCAACAGCCAGTCGGAATCCCAGCCCTACCCACCAATCAGAGCCCGAGAACCAACAGCCAGTCGGAATCCCAGCCCTACCCACCAATCAGAGCCGAGAACCAACAGCCAGTCGGAATCCCAGCCCTACCCAACAATCAGAGCCGAGAACCAACAGCCAGTCGGAATCCCAGCACCACCCACCAATCAGAGCCCGAGAACCAACAGCCAGTCGGAATCCCAGCCCCACCCACCAATTAGAGCCCGAGAACCAAAGCCAGTCGGAATCCCAGCCCCACCCACCAATCAGAGCCCGAGAACCAACAGCCAGTCGGAATCCCAGCCCCACCCACCAATCAGAGCCCGAGAAAACAGCCAGTCGGAATCCCAGCCCCACCCACCAATCAGAGCCCGAGAACCAACAGCCAGTCGGAATCCCAGCCCCACCCACCAATCAGAGCCCGAGAACCAACAGCCAGTCGGAATCCCAGCCCTTCAAACCAATCAGGGCCGAGAACCAACAGCCAGTCGGAATCCCAGCCCCACCCACCAATCAGAGCCCGAGAACCAACAGCCAGTCAGAATCCCAGCCCTACCCACCAATCAGAGCCCGAGAACCAACAGCCAGTCAGAATCCCAGCCCTACACACCAATCAGGGCCCGAGAACCAACAGCCAGTCAGAATCCCAGCCCTACCCACCAATCAGGGCCCGAGAACCAACAGCCAGTCAGAATCCCAGCCCTACCCACCAATCAGGGCCCGAGAACCAACAGCCATTCAGAATCCCAGCCCTACCCATCAATCAGAGCACGAGAACCAACAGCCAGTCAGAATCCCAGCCCTACCCACCAATCAGAGCCCGAGAACCAACAGCAAGTCAGAATCCCAGCCCTACCCACCATTCAGAGCCCGAGTACCAACAGCCAGTCAGAATGCAGCCCTAACCACCAATCAGAGCCCGAGAACCAACAGCCAATCAGAATCCCAGCCCTACCCACCAATCAGAGCCCGAGAACCAACAGCCAATCAGAATCCCAGCCCTACCCGCCCTAACCACCAATCAGAGCCCGAGAACCAACAGCCAATCAGAAACCCAGCCCTACCCACCAATCAGAGCCCGAGAACCAACAGCCAGTCAGAATCCCAGCCCTACCCACCAATCAGGGCCCGAGAACCAACAGCCAGTCAGAATCCCAGCCCTACCCACCAATCAGAGCCCGAGAACCAACAGCCAGTCAGAATCCCAGGGCCCGAGAACCAACAGCCAGTCAGAATCCCAGCCCTACCCACCAATCAGGGCCCGAGAACCAACAGCCAGTCAGAATCCCAGCCCTACCCACCAATCAGGGCCCGAGAACCAACAGCCAGTCAGAATCCCAGCCCTACCCTCCAATCAGGGCCCGAGAACCAACAGCCAGTCAGAATCCCAGCCCTACCCACCAATCAGAGCCCGAGAATCAACAGCCAGTCAGAATCCCAGCCCTACCCACAAATCAGAGTCCGAGAACCAACAGCCAGTCAGAATCCCAGCCCTACCCTCCAATCAGAGCCCGAGAACCAACAGCCAGTCAGAATCCCAGCCCTACCCACCAATCAGGACCCGAGAACCAACAGCCAGTCAGAATCCCAGCCCTACCCACCAATCAGAGCCCGAGGACCAACAGCCAGTCAGAATCCCAGGGCCCGAGAACCAACAGCCAGTCAGAATCCCAGCCCTACGCACCAATCAGGGCCCGAGAACCAACAGCCAGTCAGAATCCCAGCCCTACCCACCAATCAGGGCCCGAGAACCAACAGCCAGTCAGAATCCCAGCCCTACCCACCAATCAGGGCCCGAGAACCAACAGCCAGTCAGAATCCCAGCCCTACCCACCAATCAGGGCCCGAGAACCAACAGCCAGTCAGAATCCCAGCCCTACCCACCAATCAGAGCCCGAGAACCAACAGCCAGTCAGAATCCCAGCCCTACCCACCAATCAGAGCCCTAGAACCAACAGCCAGTCAGAATCCCAGCCCTACCCACCAATCAGAGCCCGAGAACCAACAGCCAGTCAGAATCCCAGCCCTACCCACCAATCAGAGCCCGAGAACCAACAGCCAGTCAGAATCCCAGCCCTACCCACCAATCAGAGCCCGAGAACCAACATCCAAGAACCAACATCCAGTCAGAATCCCAGCCCTACCCACCAATCAGAGCCCGAGAACCAACATCCAGTCAGAATCCCAGCCCTACCCACCAATCAGAGCCAGAGAACCAACATCCAGTCAGAATCCCAGCCCTACCCACCAATCAGAGCCCGAGAACCAACATCCAGTCAGAATCCCAGCCCCACCCACCAATCAGAGCCCGAGAACCAACAGCCAGTCAGAATCCCAGCCCCACCCACCAATCAGGGCCCGAGAACCAACAGCCAGTCAGAATCCCAGCCCCACCCACCAATCAGGGCCCGAGAACCAACAGCCAGTCAGAATCCCAGCCCCACCCACCAATCAGGGCCCGAGAACCAACAGCCAGTCAGAATCCCAGCCCCACCCACCAATCAGGGCACGAGAACCAACAGCCAGTCAGAATCCCAGCCCCACCCACCAATCAGGGCCCGAGAACCAACTGCCAGTCAGAATCCCAGCCCCACCCACCAATCAGGGCCCGAGAAAGAACTGCCAGTCAGAATCCCAGCCCCACCCACCAATCAGGGCTCGAGAAAGAACTGCCAGTCAGAATCCCAGCCCCACCCACCAATCAGGGCCCGAGAACCAACAGCCAGTCAGAATCCCAGCCCCACCCACCAATCAGGGCCCGAGAACCAACAGCCAGTCAGAATCCCAGCCCCACCCACCAATCAGGGCCCGAGAACCAACAGCCAGTCAGAATCCCAGCCCCACCCACCAATCAGGGCCCGAGAACCAACAGCCAGTCAGAATCCCAGCCCCACCCACCAATCAGAGCCCGAGAACCAACAGCCAGTCAGAATCCCAGCCCCACCCTCCAATCAGAGCCCGAGAACCAACAGCCAGTCAGAATCCCAGCCCCACCCACCAATCAGAGCCCGAGAACCAACAGCCAGTCAGAATCCCAGCCCCAACCACCAATCAGAGCCCGAGAACCAACAGCCAGTCAGAATCCCAGCCCCAACCACCAATCAGAGCCCGAGAACCAACAGCCAGTCAGAATCCCAGCCCTACCCACCATTCAGAGCCCGAGAACCAACAGCCAGTCAGAATCCCAGCCCTACCCACCAATCAGAGCCCGAGAACCAACAGCCAGTCAGAATCCCAGCCCTACCCACCAATCAGAGCCCGAGAACCAACATCCAGTCAGAATCCCAGCCCTACCCACCAATCAGAGCCCGAGAACCAACATCCAAGAACCAAAATCCAGTCAGAATCCCAGCAATACCCACCAATCAGAGCCCGAGAACCAACATCCAGTCAGAATCCCAGCCCTACCCACCAATCAGAGCCAGAGAACCAACATCCAGTCAGAATCCCAGCCCCACCCACCAATCAGAGCCCGAGAACCAACATCCAGTCAGAATCCCAGCCCCACCCACCAATCAGAGCCCGAGAACCAACAGCCAGTCAGAATCCCAGCCCCACCGACCAATCAGGGCCCGAGAACCAACAGCCAGTCAGAATCCCAGCCCCACCCACCAATCAGGGCCAGAGAACCAACAGCCAGTCAGAATCCCAGCCCCACCCACCAATCAGGGCCCGAGAACCAACAGCCAGTCAGAATCCCAGCCCCACCCACCAATCAGGGCCCGAGAACCAACTGCCAGTCAGAATCCCAGCCCCACCCACCAATCAGGGCCCGAGAACCAACTGCCAGTCAGAATCCCAGCCCCACCCACCAATCAGGGCCCGAGAACCAACTGCCAGTCAGAATCCCAGCCCCACCCACCAATCAGGGCCCGAGAAAGAACTGCCAGTCAGAATCCCAGCCCCACCCACCAATCAGGGCTCGAGAAAGAACTGCCAGTCAGAATCCCAGCCCCACCCACCAATCAGGGCCCGAGAACCAACAGCCAGTCAGAATCCCAGCCCCACCCACCAATCAGGGCCCGAGAATCAACAGCCAGTCAGAATCCCAGCCCCAACCACCAATCAGGGCCCGAGAACCAACAGCCAGTCAGAATCCCAGCCCCAACCACCAATCAGGGCCCGAGAACCAACTGCCAGTCAGAATCCCAGCCCCACCCACCAATCAGGGCCCGAGAACCAACTGCCAGTCAGAATCCCAGCCCCACCCACCAATCAGGGCCCGAGAAAGAACTGCCAGTCAGAATCCCAGCCCCACCCACCAATCAGGGCTCGAGAAAGAACTGCCAGTCAGAATCCCAGCCCCACCCACCAATCAGGGCCCGAGAACCAACAGCCAGTCAGAATCCCAGCCCCACCCACCAATCAGGGCCCGAGAACCAACAGCCAGTCAGAATCCCAGCCCCACCCACCAATCAGGGCCCGAGAACCAACAGCCAGTCAGAATCCCAGCCCCAACCACCAATCAGGGCCCGAGAACCAACAGCCAGTCAGAATCCCAGCCCCACCCACCAATCAGGGCCCGAGAACCAACAGCCAATCAGAATCCCAGCCCTAACCACCAATCAGAGCCCGAGAACCAACAGCCAGTCAGAATCCCAGCCCTACCCACCAATCAGAGCCCGAGAACCAACAGCCAGTCAGAATCGCAGCCCTACCCACCAATCACAGCCCGAGAACCAACAGCCAGTCAGAATCGCAGCCCTAACCACCAATCAGAGCCCGAGAACCAAGAGCCAGTCAGAATCCCAGCCCTACCCACCAATCAGAGCCCGAGAACCAACAGCCAGTCAGAATGCAGCCCTAACCACCAATCAGAGCCCGAGAACCAACAGCCAATCAGAATCCCAGCCCTAACCACCAATCAGAGCCCGAGAACCAACAGCCAATCAGAATCCCAGCCCTAACCACCAATCAGAGCCCGAGAACCAACAGCCAGTCAGAATCCCAGCCCTACCCACCAATCACAGCCCGAGAACCAAGAGCCAGTCAGAATCGCAGCCCTACCCACCAATCACAGCCCGAGAACCAACAGCCAGTCAGAATCGCAGCCCTAACCACCAATCAGAGCCCGAGAACCAAGAGCCAGTCAGAATCCCAGCCCGACCCACCAATCACAGCCGAGAACCAACAGCCAGTCAGAATCCCAGCCCTACACACCAATCACAGCCCGAGAACCAACAGCCAGTCAGAATCCCAGCCCTACCCACCAATCACAGCCCGAGAACCAGCAGCCAGTCAGAATCCCAGCCCTACCCACCAATCACAGCCCGAGAACCAACAGCCAGTCAGAATCCCAGCCCGACCCACCAATCACAGCCGAGAACCAACAGCCAGTCAGAATCCCAGCCCTACCCACCAATCACAGCCCGAGAACCAACAGCCAGTCAGAATCCCAGCCCGACCCACCAATCAGAGCCCGAGAACCAACAGCCAGTCAGAATCGCAGCCCTACCCACCAATCACAGCCCGAGAACCAACAGCCAGTCAGAATCCCAGCCCGACCCACCAATCACAGCCGAGAACCAACAGCCAGTCAGAATCCCAGCCCTACCCACCAATCAGAGCCCGAGAACCAACAGCCAGTCAGAATCCCAGGGCCCGAGAACCAACAGCCAGTCAGAATCCCAGCCCTACCCACCAATCAGGGCCCGAGAACCAACAGCCAGTCAGAATCCCAGCCCTACCCACCAATCAGGGCCCGAGAACCAACAGCCAGTCAGAATCCCAGCCCTACCCACCAATCAGGGCCCGAGAACCAACAGCCAGTCAGAATCCCAGCCCTACCCACCAATCAGAGCCCGAGAACCAACAGCCAGTCAGAATCCCAGCCCTACCCACCAATCAGAGTCCGAGAACCAACAGCCAGTCAGAATCCCAGCCCTACCCACCAATCAGAGCCCGAGAACCAACAGCCAGTCAGAATCCCAGCCCTACCCACCAATCAGGGCCCGAGAACCAACAGCCAGTCAGAATCCCAGCCCTACCCACCAATCAGAGCCCGAGAACCAACAGCCAGTCAGAATCCCAGGGCCCGAGAACCAACAGCCAGTCAGAATCCCAGCCCTACCCACCAATCAGGGCCCGAGAACCAACAGCCAGTCAGAATCCCAGCCCTACCCACCAATCAGGGCCCGAGAACCAACAGCCAGTCAGAATCCCAGCCCTACCCACCAATCAGGGCCCGAGAACCAACAGCCAGTCAGAATCCCAGCCCTACCCACCAATCAGGGCCCGAGAACCAACAGCCAGTCAGAATCCCAGCCTTACCCACCAATCAGAGCCCGAGAACCAACAGCCAGTCAGAATCCCAGCCCTACCCACCAATCAGAGCCCGAGAACCAACAGCCAGTCAGAATCCCAGCCCTACCCACCAATCAGAGCCCGAGAACCAACATCCAAGAACCAATATCCAGTCAGAATCCCAGCCCTACCCACCAATCAGAGCCCGAGAACCAACGTCCAGTCAGAATCCCAGCCCTACCCACCAATCAGAGCCAGAGAACCAACATCCAGTCAGAATCCCAGCCCTACCCACCAATCAGAGCCCGAGAACCAACATCCAGTCAGAATCCCAGCCCCACCCACCAATCAGAGCCCGAGAACCAACAGCCAGTCAGAATCCCAGCCCCACCCACCAATCAGGGCCCGAGAACCAACAGCCAGTCAGAATCCCAGCCCCACCCACCAATCAGGGCACGAGAACCAACAGCCAGTCAGAATCCCAGCCCCACCCACCAATCAGGGCACGAGAACCAACTGCCAGTCAGAATCCCAGCCCCACCCACCAATCAGGGCCCGAGAACCAACTGCCAGTCAGAATCCCAGCCCCACCCACCAATCAGGGCCCGAGAAAGAACTGCCAGTCAGAATCCCAGCCCCACCCACCAATCAGGGCTCGAGAAAGAACTGCCAGTCAGAATCCCAGCCCCACCCACCAATCAGGGCCCGAGAACCAACAGCCAGTCAGAATCCCAGCCCCACCCACCAATCAGGGCCCCGAGAACCAACAGCCAGTCAGAATCCCAGCCCCACCCACCAATCAGGGCCCGAGAACCAACAGCCAGTCAGAATCCCAGCCCCACCCACCAATCAGGGCCCGAGAACCAACAGCCAGTCAGAATCCCAGCCCCACCCACCAATCAGGGCTCGAGAACCAACAGCCAGTCAGAATCCCAGCCCCACCCACCAATCAGAGCCCGAGAACCAACAGCCAGTCAGAATCCCAGCCCCACCCTCCAATCAGAGCCCGAGAACCAACAGCCAGTCAGAATCCCAGCCCCACCCACCAATCAGAGCCCGAGAACCAACAGCCAGTCAGAATCCCAGGCCCACCCACCAATCAGAGCCCGAGAACCAACAGCCAGTCAGAATCCCAGCCCCAACCACCAATCAGAGCCCGAGAACCAACAGCCAGTCAGAATCCCAGCCCCAACCACCAATCAGAGCCCGAGAACCAACAGCCAGTCAGAATCCCAGCCCTACCCACCAATCAGAGCCCGAGAACCAACAGCCAGTCAGAATCCCAGCCCTACCCACCAATCAGAGCCCGAGAACCAACAGCCAGTCAGAATCCCAGCCCCACCCACCAATCAGGGCCAGAGAACCAACAGCCAGTCAGAATCCCAGCCCCACCCACCAATCAGGGCCCGAGAACCAACTGCCAGTCAGAATCCCAGCCCCACCCACCAATCAGGGCCCGAGAACCAACTGCCAGTCAGAATCCCAGCCCCACCCACCAATCAGGGCCCGAGAACCAACTGCCAGTCAGAATCCCAGCCCCACCCACCAATCAGGGCCCGAGAAAGAACTGCCAGTCAGAATCCCAGCCCCACCCACCAATCAGGGCTCGAGAAAGAACTGCCAGTCAGAATCCCAGCCCCACCCACCAATCAGGGCCCGAGAACCAACAGCCAGTCAGAATCCCAGCCCCACCCACCAATCAGGGCCCGAGAACCAACAGCCAGTCAGAATCCCAGCCCCACCCACCAATCAGGGCCCGAGAATCAACAGCCAGTCAGAATCCCAGCCCCAACCACCAATCAGGGCCCGAGAACCAACAGCCAGTCAGAATCCCAGCCCCAACCACCAATCAGGGCCCGAGAACCAACTGCCAGTCAGAATCCCAGCCCCACCCACCAATCAGGGCCCGAGAACCAACTGCCAGTCAGAATCCCAGCCCCACCCACCAATCAGGGCCTGAGAAAGAACTGCCAGTCAGAATCCCAGCCCCACCCACCAATCAGGGCTCGAGAAAGAACTGCCAGTCAGAATCCCAGCCCCACCCACCAATCAGGGCCCGAGAACCAACAGCCAGTCAGAATCCCAGCCCCACCCACCAATCAGGGCCCGAGAACCAACAGCCAGTCAGAATCCCAGCCCCACCCACCAATCAGGGCCCGAGAACCAACAGCCAGTCAGAATCCCAGCCCCAACCACCAATCAGGGCCCGAGAACCAACAGCCAGTCAGAATCCCAGCCCCACCCACCAATCAGGGCCCGAGAACCAACAGCCAATCAGAATCCCAGCCCTAACCACCAATCAGAGCCCGAGAACCAACAGCCAGTCAGAATCCCAGCCCTACCCACCAATCAGAGCCCGAGAACCAACAGCCAGTCAGAATCGCAGCCCTACCCACCAATCACAGCCCGAGAACCAACAGCCAGTCAGAATCGCAGCCCTAACCACCAATCAGAGCCCGAGAACCAAGAGCCAGTCAGAATCCCAGCCCTACCCACCAATCAGAGCCCGAGAACCAACAGCCAGTCAGAATGCAGCCCTAACCACCAATCAGAGCCCGAGAACCAACAGCCAATCAGAATCCCAGCCCTAACCACCAATCAGAGCCCGAGAACCAACAGCCAATCAGAATCCCAGCCCTAACCACCAATCAGAGCCCGAGAACCAACAGCCAGTCAGAATCCCAGCCCTACCCACCAATCAGAGCCCGAGAACCAAGAGCCAGTCAGAATTGCAGCCCTACCCACCAATCACAGCCCGAGAACCAACAGCCAGTCAGAATCGCAGCCCTAACCACCAATCAGAGCCCGAGAACCAAGAGCCAGTCAGAATCCCAGCCCGACCCACCAATCACAGCCGAGAACCAACAGCCAGTCAGAATCCCAGCCCTACACACCAATCACAGCCCGAGAACCAACAGCCAGTCAGAATCCCAGCCCTACCCACCAATCACAGCCCGAGAACCAGCAGCCAGTCAGAATCCCAGCCCTACCCACCAATCACAGCCCGAGAACCAACAGCCAGTCAGAATCCCAGCCCGACCCACCAATCACAGCCGAGAACCAACAGCCAGTCAGAATCCCAGCCCTACCCACCAATCACAGCCCGAGAACCAACAGCCAGTCAGAATCCCAGCCCGACCCACCAATCAGAGCCCGAGAACCAACAGCCAGTCAGAATCGCAGCCCTACCCACCAATCACAGCCCGAGAACCAACAGCCAGTCAGAATCCCAGCCCGACCCACCAATCACAGCCGAGAACCAACAGCCAGTCAGAATCCCAGCCCTACCCACCAATCAGAGCCCGAGAACCAACAGCCAGTCAGAATCCCAGGGCCCGAGAACCAACAGCCAGTCAGAATCCCAGCCCTACCCACCAATCAGGGCCCGAGAACCAACAGCCAGTCAGAATCCCAGCCCTACCCACCAATCAGGGCCCGAGAACCAACAGCCAGTCAGAATCCCAGCCCTACCCACCAATCAGGGCCCGAGAACCAACAGCCAGTCAGAATCCCAGCCCTACCCACCAATCAGAGCCCGAGAACCAACAGCCAGTCAGAATCCCAGCCCTACCCACCAATCAGAGTCCGAGAACCAACAGCCAGTCAGAATCCCAGCCCTACCCACCAATCAGAGCCCGAGAACCAACAGCCAGTCAGAATCCCAGCCCTACCCACCAATCAGGGCCCGAGAACCAACAGCCAGTCAGAATCCCAGCCCTACCCACCAATCAGAGCCCGAGAACCAACAGCCAGTCAGAATCCCAGGGCCCGAGAACCAACAGCCAGTCAGAATCCCAGCCCTACCCACCAATCAGGGCCCGAGAACCAACAGCCAGTCAGAATCCCAGCCCTACCCACCAATCAGGGCCCGAGAACCAACAGCCAGTCAGAATCCCAGCCCTACCCACCAATCAGGGCCCGAGAACCAACAGCCAGTCAGAATCCCAGCCCTACCCACCAATCAGGGCCCGAGAACCAACAGCCAGTCAGAATCCCAGCCTTACCCACCAATCAGAGCCCGAGAACCAACAGCCAGTCAGAATCCCAGCCCTACCCACCAATCAGAGCCCGAGAACCAACAGCCAGTCAGAATCCCAGCCCTACCCACCAATCAGAGCCCGAGAACCAACATCCAAGAACCAATATCCAGTCAGAATCCCAGCCCTACCCACCAATCAGAGCCCGAGAACCAACGTCCAGTCGGAATCCCAGCCCTACCCACCAATCAGAGCCGAGAACCAACAGCCAGTCGGAATCCCAGCCCTACCCACCAATCAGAGCCGAGAACCAACAGCCAGTCGGAATCCCAGCACCACCCACCAATCAGAGCCCGAGAACCAACAGCCAGTCAGAATCCCAGCCCCACCCACCAATCAGAGCCCGAGAACCAACATCCAAGAACCAAAATCCAGTCAGAATCCCAGCCCTACCCACCAATCAGAGCCCGAGAACCAACAGCCAGTCGGAATCCCAGCCCTACCCACCAATCAGAGCCGAGAACCAACAGCCAGTCGGAATCCCAGCCCTACCCACCAATCAGAGCCGAGAACCAACAGCCAGTCGGAATCCCAGCACCACCCACCAATCAGAGCCCGAGAACCAACAGCCAGTCGGAATCCCAGCCCCACCCACCAATTAGAGCCCGAGAACCAAAGCCAGTTCGAATCCCAGCCCCACCCACCAATCAGAGCCCGAGAACCAACAGCCAGTCGGAATCCCAGCCCCACCCACCAATCAGAGCCCGAGAAAACAGCCAGTCGGAATCCCAGCCCCACCCACCAATCAGAGCCGAGAACCAACAGCCAGTCGGAATCCCAGCCCTACCCACCAATCAGAGCCCGAGAACCAACAGCCAGTCGGAATCCCAGCCCTACCCACCAATCAGAGCCCGAGAACCAACAGCCAGTCGGAATCCCAGCCCTACCCACCAATCAGAGCCCGAGAACCAACAGCCAGTCGGAATCCCAGCCCTACCCACCAATCAGAGCCCGAGAACCAACAGCCAGTCGGAATCCCAGCCCTACCCACCAATCAGAGCCGAGAACCAACAGCCAGTCGGAATCCCAGCCCTACCCACCAATCAGAGCCGAGAACCAACAGCCAGTCGGAATCCCAGCACCACCCACCAATCAGAGCCCGAGAACCAACAGCCAGTCGGAATCCCAGCCCCACCCACCAATTAGAGCCCGAGAACCAAAGCCAGTCGGAATCCCAGCCCCACCCACCAATCAGAGCCCGAGAACCAACAGCCAGTCGGAATCCCAGCCCCACCCACCAATCAGAGCCCGAGAAAACAGCCAGTCGGAATCCCAGCCCCACCCACCAATCAGAGCCCGAGAACCAACAGCCAGTCGGAATCCCAGCCCCACCCACCAATCAGAGCCCGAGAACCAACAGCCAGTCGGAATCCCAGCCCTTCCCACCAATCAGGGCCGAGAACCAACAGCCAGTCGGAATCCCAGCCCCACCCACCAATCAGAGCCCGAGAACCAACAGCCAGTCAGAATCCCAGCCCTACCC
Source organism: Pleurodeles waltl (assembly GCF_031143425.1). Classification (NCBI taxonomy): domain Eukaryota; kingdom Metazoa; phylum Chordata; class Amphibia; order Caudata; family Salamandridae; genus Pleurodeles; species Pleurodeles waltl. The sequence goes on from NW_027150335.1 coordinate 18,771, forward strand.
ACCAATCAGAGCCCGAGAACCAACAGCCAGTCAGAATCCCAGCCCTACACACCAATCATGGCCCGAGAACCAACAGCCAGTCAGAATCCCAGCCCTACCCACCAATCAGGGCCCGAGAACCAACAGCCAGTCAGAATCCCAGCCCTACCCACCAATCAGGGCCCGAGAACCAACAGCCATTCAGAATCCCAGCCCTACCCATCAATCAGAGCACGAGAACCAACAGCCAGTCAGAATCCCAGCCCTACCCACCAATCAGAGCCCGAGAACCAACAGCAAGTCAGAATCCCAGCCCTACCCACCAATCAGAGCCCGAGTACCAACAGCCAGTCAGAATGCAGCCCTAACCACCAATCAGAGCCCGAGAACCAACAGCCAATCAGAATCCCAGCCCTACCCACCAATCAGAGCCCGAGAACCAACAGCCAATCAGAATCCCAGCCCTACCCGCCCTAACCACCAATCAGAGCCCGAGAACCAACAGCCAATCAGAAACCCAGCCCTACCCACCAATCAGAGCCCGAGAACCAACAGCCAGTCAGAATCCCAGCCCTACCCACCAATCAGAGCCCGAGAACCAACAGCCAGTCAGAATCCCAGGGCCCGAGAACCAACAGCCAGTCAGAATCCCAGCCCTACCCACCAATCAGGGCCCGAGAACCAACAGCCAGTCAGAATCCCAGCCCTACCCACCAATCAGGGCCCGAGAACCAACAGCCAGTCAGAATCCCAGCCCTACCCACCAATCAGGGCCCGAGAACCAACAGCCAGTCAGAATCCCAGCCCTACCCACCAATCAGGGCCCGAGAACCAACAGCCAGTCAGAATCCCAGCCTTACCCACCAATCAGAGCCCGAGAACCAACAGCCAGTCAGAATCCCAGCCCTACCCACCAATCAGAGCCCGAGAACCAACAGCCAGTCAGAATCCCAGCCCTACCCACCAATCAGAGCCCGAGAACCAACATCCAAGAACCAATATCCAGTCAGAATCCCAGCCCTACCCACCAATCAGAGCCCGAGAACCAACGTCCAGTCGGAATCCCAGCCCTACCCACCAATCAGAGCCGAGAACCAACAGCCAGTCGGAATCCCAGCCCTACCCACCAATCAGAGCCGAGAACCAACAGCCAGTCGAAATCCCAGCACCACCCACCAATCAGAGCCCGAGAACCAACAGCCAGTCAGAATCCCAGCCCCACCCACCAATCAGAGCCCGAGAACCAACATCCAAGAACCAAAATCCAGTCAGAATCCCAGCCCTACCCACCAATCAGAGCCCGAGAACCAACAGCCAGTCGGAATCCCAGCCCTACCCACCAATCAGAGCCGAGAACCAACAGCCAGTCGGAATCCCAGCCCTACCCACCAATCAGAGCCGAGAACCAACAGCCAGTCGGAATCCCAGCACCACCCACCAATCAGAGCCCGAGAACCAACAGCCAGTCGGAATCCCAGCCCCACCCACCAATTAGAGCCCGAGAACCAAAGCCAGTTCGAATCCCAGCCCCACCCACCAATCAGAGCCCGAGAACCAACAGCCAGTCGGAATCCCAGCCCCACCCACCAATCAGAGCCCGAGAAAACAGCCAGTCGGAATCCCAGCCCCACCCACCAATCAGAGCCGAGAACCAACAGCCAGTCGGAATCCCAGCCCTACCCACCAATCAGAGCCCGAGAACCAACAGCCAGTCGGAATCCCAGCCCTACCCACCAATCAGAGCCCGAGAACCAACAGCCAGTCGGAATCCCAGCCCTACCCACCAATCAGAGCCCGAGAACCAACAGCCAGTCGGAATCCCAGCCCTACCCACCAATCAGAGCCCGAGAACCAACAGCCAGTCGGAATCCCAGCCCTACCCACCAATCAGAGCCGAGAACCAACAGCCAGTCGGAATCCCAGCCCTACCCACCAATCAGAGCCGAGAACCAACAGCCAGTCGGAATCCCAGCACCACCCACCAATCAGAGCCCGAGAACCAACAGCCAGTCGGAATCCCAGCCCCACCCACCAATTAGAGCCCGAGAACCAAAGCCAGTCGGAATCCCAGCCCCACCCACCAATCAGAGCCCGAGAACCAACAGCCAGTCGGAATCCCAGCCCCACCCACCAATCAGAGCCCGAGAAAACAGCCAGTCGGAATCCCAGCCCCACCCACCAATCAGAGCCCGAGAACCAACAGCCAGTCGGAATCCCAGCCCCACCCACCAATCAGAGCCCGAGAACCAACAGCCAGTCGGAATCCCAGCCCTTCCCACCAATCAGGGCCGAGAACCAACAGCCAGTCGGAATCCCAGCCCCACCCACCAATCAGAGCCCGAGAACCAACAGCCAGTCAGAATCCCAGCCCTACCCACCAATCAGAGCCCGAGAACCAACAGCCAGTCAGAATCCCAGCCCTACACACCAATCATGGCCCGAGAACCAACAGCCAGTCAGAATCCCAGCCCTACCCACCAATCAGGGCCCGAGAACCAACAGCCAGTCAGAATCCCAGCCCTACCCACCAATCAGGGCCCGAGAACCAACAGCCATTCAGAATCCCAGCCCTACCCATCAATCAGAGCACGAGAACCAACAGCCAGTCAGAATCCCAGCCCTACCCACCAATCAGAGCCCGAGAACCAACAGCAAGTCAGAATCCCAGCCCTACCCACCAATCAGAGCCCGAGTACCAACAGCCAGTCAGAATGCAGCCCTAACCACCAATCAGAGCCCGAGAACCAACAGCCAATCAGAATCCCAGCCCTACCCACCAATCAGAGCCCGAGAACCAACAGCCAATCAGAATCCCAGCCCTACCCGCCCTAACCACCAATCAGAGCCCGAGAACCAACAGCCAATCAGAAACCCAGCCCTACCCACCAATCAGAGCCCGAGAACCAACAGCCAGTCAGAATCCCAGCCCTACCCACCAATCAGGGCCCGAGAACCAACAGCCAGTCAGAATCCCAGCCCTACCCACCAATCAGAGCCCGAGAACCAACAGCCAGTCAGAATCCCAGGGCCCGAGAACCAACAGCCAGTCAGAATCCCAGCCCTACCCACCAATCAGGGCCCGAGAACCAACAGCCAGTCAGAATCCCAGCCCTACCCACCAATCAGGGCCCGAGAACCAACAGCCAGTCAGAATCCCAGCCCTACCCTCCAATCAGGGCCCGAGAACCAACAGCCAGTCAGAATCCCAGCCCTACCCACCAATCAGAGCCCGAGAATCAACAGCCAGTCAGAATCCCAGCCCTACCCACCAATCAGAGTCCGAGAACCAACAGCCAGTCAGAATCCCAGCCCTACCCACCAATCAGAGCCCGAGAACCAACAGCCAGTCAGAATCCCAGCCCTACCCACCAATCAGGGCCCGAGAACCAACAGCCAGTCAGAATCCCAGCCCTACCCACCAATCAGAGCCCGAGGACCAACAGCCAGTCAGAATCCCAGGGCCCGAGAACCAACAGCCAGTCAGAATCCCAGCCCTACGCACCAATCAGGGCCCGAGAACCAACAGCCAGTCAGAATCCCAGCCCTACCCACCAATCAGGGCCCGAGAACCAACAGCCAGTCAGAATCCCAGCCCTACCCACCAATCAGGGCCCGAGAACCAACAGCCAGTCAGAATCCCAGCCCTACCCACCAATCAGGGCCCGAGAACCAACAGCCAGTCAGAATCCCAGCCCTACCCACCAATCAGAGCCCGAGAACCAACAGCCAGTCAGAATCCCAGCCCTACCCACCAATCAGAGCCCTAGAACCAACAGCCAGTCAGAATCCCAGCCCTACCCACCAATCAGAGCCCGAGAACCAACAGCCAGTCAGAATCCCAGCCCTACCCACCAATCAGAGCCCGAGAACCAACAGCCAGTCAGAATCCCAGCCCTACCCACCAATCAGAGCCCGAGAACCAACATCCAAGAACCAACATCCAGTCAGAATCCCAGCCCTACCCACCAATCAGAGCCCGAGAACCAACATCCAGTCAGAATCCCAGCCCTACCCACCAATCAGAGCCAGAGAACCAACATCCAGTCAGAATCCCAGCCCTACCCACCAATCAGAGCCCGAGAACCAACATCCAGTCAGAATCCCAGCCCCACCCACCAATCAGAGCCCGAGAACCAACAGCCAGTCAGAATCCCAGCCCCACCCACCAATCAGGGCCCGAGAACCAACAGCCAGTCAGAATCCCAGCCCCACCCACCAATCAGGGCCCGAGAACCAACAGCCAGTCAGAATCCCAGCCCCACCCACCAATCAGGGCCCGAGAACCAACAGCCAGTCAGAATCCCAGCCCCACCCACCAATCAGGGCACGAGAACCAACAGCCAGTCAGAATCCCAGCCCCACCCACCAATCAGGGCCCGAGAACCAACTGCCAGTCAGAATCCCAGCCCCACCCACCAATCAGGGCCCGAGAAAGAACTGCCAGTCAGAATCCCAGCCCCACCCACCAATCAGGGCTCGAGAAAGAACTGCCAGTCAGAATCCCAGCCCCACCCACCAATCAGGGCCCGAGAACCAACAGCCAGTCAGAATCCCAGACCCACCCACCAATCAGGGCCCGAGAACCAACAGCCAGTCAGAATCCCAGCCCCACCCACCAATCAGGGCCCGAGAACCAACAGCCAGTCAGAATCCCAGCCCCACCCACCAATCAGGGCCCGAGAACCAACAGCCAGTCAGAATCCCAGCCCCACCCACCAATCAGAGCCCGAGAACCAACAGCCAGTCAGAATCCCAGCCCCACCCTCCAATCAGAGCCCGAGAACCAACAGCCAGTCAGAATCCCAGCCCCACCCACCAATCAGAGCCCGAGAACCAACAGCCAGTCAGAATCCCAGCCCCAACCACCAATCAGAGCCCGAGAACCAACAGCCAGTCAGAATCCCAGCCCCAACCACCAATCAGAGCCCGAGAACCAACAGCCAGTCAGAATCCCAGCCCTACCCACCATTCAGAGCCCGAGAACCAACAGCCAGTCAGAATCCCAGCCCTACCCACCAATCAGAGCCCGAGAACCAACAGCCAGTCAGAATCCCAGCCCTACCCACCAATCAGAGCCCGAGAACCAACATCCAGTCAGAATCCCAGCCCTACCCACCAATCAGAGCCCGAGAACCAACATCCAAGAACCAAAATCCAGTCAGAATCCCAGCAATACCCACCAATCAGAGCCCGAGAACCAACATCCAGTCAGAATCCCAGCCCTACCCACCAATCAGAGCCAGAGAACCAACATCCAGTCAGAATCCCAGCCCCACCCACCAATCAGAGCCCGAGAACCAACATCCAGTCAGAATCCCAGCCCCACCCACCAATCAGAGCCCGAGAACCAACAGCCAGTCAGAATCCCAGCCCCACCGACCAATCAGGGCCCGAGAACCAACAGCCAGTCAGAATCCCAGCCCCACCCACCAATCAGGGCCAGAGAACCAACAGCCAGTCAGAATCCCAGCCCCACCCACCAATCAGGGCCCGAGAACCAACAGCCAGTCAGAATCCCAGCCCCACCCACCAATCAGGGCCCGAGAACCAACTGCCAGTCAGAATCCCAGCCCCACCCACCAATCAGGGCCCGAGAACCAACTGCCAGTCAGAATCCCAGCCCCACCCACCAATCAGGGCCCGAGAACCAACTGCCAGTCAGAATCCCAGCCCCACCCACCAATCAGGGCCCGAGAAAGAACTGCCAGTCAGAATCCCAGCCCCACCCACCAATCAGGGCTCGAGAAAGAACTGCCAGTCAGAATCCCAGCCCCACCCACCAATCAGGGCCCGAGAACCAACAGCCAGTCAGAATCCCAGCCCCACCCACCAATCAGGGCCCGAGAATCAACAGCCAGTCAGAATCCCAGCCCCAACCACCAATCAGGGCCCGAGAACCAACAGCCAGTCAGAATCCCAGCCCCAACCACCAATCAGGGCCCGAGAACCAACTGCCAGTCAGAATCCCAGCCCCACCCACCAATCAGGGCCCGAGAACCAACTGCCAGTCAGAATCCCAGCCCCACCCACCAATCAGGGCCCGAGAAAGAACTGCCAGTCAGAATCCCAGCCCCACCCACCAATCAGGGCTCGAGAAAGAACTGCCAGTCAGAATCCCAGCCCCACCCACCAATCAGGGCCCGAGAACCAACAGCCAGTCAGAATCCCAGCCCCACCCACCAATCAGGGCCCGAGAACCAACAGCCAGTCAGAATCCCAGCCCCACCCACCAATCAGGGCCCGAGAACCAACAGCCAGTCAGAATCCCAGCCCCAACCACCAATCAGGGCCCGAGAACCAACAGCCAGTCAGAATCCCAGCCCCACCCACCAATCAGGGCCCGAGAACCAACAGCCAATCAGAATCCCAGCCCTAACCACCAATCAGAGCCCGAGAACCAACAGCCAGTCAGAATCCCAGCCCTACCCACCAATCAGAGCCCGAGAACCAACAGCCAGTCAGAATCGCAGCCCTACCCACCAATCACAGCCCGAGAACCAACAGCCAGTCAGAATCGCAGCCCTAACCACCAATCAGAGCCCGAGAACCAAGAGCCAGTCAGAATCCCAGCCCTACCCACCAATCAGAGCCCGAGAACCAACAGCCAGTCAGAATGCAGCCCTAACCACCAATCAGAGCCCGAGAACCAACAGCCAATCAGAATCCCAGCCCTAACCACCAATCAGAGCCCGAGAACCAACAGCCAATCAGAATCCCAGCCCTAACCACCAATCAGAGCCCGAGAACCAACAGCCAGTCAGAATCCCAGCCCTACCCACCAATCAGAGCCCGAGAACCAAGAGCCAGTCAGAATTGCAGCCCTACCCACCAATCACAGCCCGAGAACCAACAGCCAGTCAGAATCGCAGCCCTAACCACCAATCAGAGCCCGAGAACCAAGAGCCAGTCAGAATCCCAGCCCGACCCACCAATCACAGCCGAGAACCAACAGCCAGTCAGAATCCCAGCCCTACACACCAATCACAGCCCGAGAACCAACAGCCAGTCAGAATCCCAGCCCTACCCACCAATCACAGCCCGAGAACCAGCAGCCAGTCAGAATCCCAGCCCTACCCACCAATCACAGCCCGAGAACCAACAGCCAGTCAGAATCCCAGCCCGACCCACCAATCACAGCCGAGAACCAACAGCCAGTCAGAATCCCAGCCCTACCCACCAATCACAGCCCGAGAACCAACAGCCAGTCAGAATCCCAGCCCGACCCACCAATCAGAGCCCGAGAACCAACAGCCAGTCTGAATCGCAGCCCTACCCACCAATCACAGCCCGAGAACCAACAGCCAGTCAGAATCCCAGCCCGACCCACCAATCACAGCCGAGAACCAACAGCCAGTCAGAATCCCAGCCCTACCCACCAATCAGAGCCCGAGAACCAACAGCCAGTCAGAATCCCAGGGCCCGAGAACCAACAGCCAGTCAGAATCCCAGCCCTACCCACCAATCAGGGCCCGAGAACCAACAGCCAGTCAGAATCCCAGCCCTACCCACCAATCAGGGCCCGAGAACCAACAGCCAGTCAGAATCCCAGCCCTACCCACCAATCAGGGCCCGAGAACCAACAGCCAGTCAGAATCCCAGCCCTACCCACCAATCAGAGCCCGAGAACCAACAGCCAGTCAGAATCCCAGCCCTACCCACCAATCAGAGTCCGAGAACCAACAGCCAGTCAGAATCCCAGCCCTACCCACCAATCAGAGCCCGAGAACCAACAGCCAGTCAGAATCCCAGCCCTACCCACCAATCAGGGCCCGAGAACCAACAGCCAGTCAGAATCCCAGCCCTACCCACCAATCAGAGCCCGAGAACCAACAGCCAGTCAGAATCCCAGGGCCCGAGAACCAACAGCCAGTCAGAATCCCAGCCCTACCCACCAATCAGGGCCCGAGAACCAACAGCCAGTCAGAATCCCAGCCCTACCCACCAATCAGGGCCCGAGAACCAACAGCCAGTCAGAATCCCAGCCCTACCCACCAATCAGGGCCCGAGAACCAACAGCCAGTCAGAATCCCAGCCCTACCCACCAATCAGGGCCCGAGAACCAACAGCCAGTCGGAATCCCAGCCTTACCCACCAATCAGAGCCCGAGAACCAACAGCCAGTCAGAATCCCAGCCCTACCCACCAATCAGAGCCCGAGAACCAACAGCCAGTCAGAATCCCAGCCCTACCCACCAATCAGAGCCCGAGAACCAACATCCAAGAACCAATATCCAGTCAGAATCCCAGTCCTACCCACCAATCAGAGCCCGAGAACCAACGTCCAGTCAGAATCCCAGCCCTACCCACCAATCAGAGCCAGAGAACCAACATCCAGTCAGAATCCCAGCCCTACCCACCAATCAGAGCCCGAGAACCAACAGCCAGTCAGAATCCCAGCCCCACCCACCAATCAGAGCCCGAGAACCAACAGCCAGTCAGAATCCCAGCCCCACCCACCAATCAGGGCACGAGAACCAACAGCCAGTCAGAATCCCAGCCCCACCCACCAATCAGGGCACGAGAACCAACAGCCAGTCAGAATCCCAGCCCCACCCACCAATCAGGGCACGAGAACCAACTGCCAGTCAGAATCCCAGCCCCACCCACCAATCAGGGCCCGAGAACCAACTGCCAGTCAGAATCCCAGCCCCACCCACCAATCAGGGCCCGAGAAAGAACTGCCAGTCAGAATCCCAGCCCCACCCACCAATCAGGGCTCGAGAAAGAACTGCCAGTCAGAATCCCAGCCCCACCCACCAATCAGGGCCCGAGAACCAACAGCCAGTCAGAATCCCAGCCCCACCCACCAATCAGGGCCCGAGAACCAACAGCCAGTCAGAATCCCAGCCCCACCCACCAATCAGGGCCCGAGAACCAACAGCCAGTCAGAATCCCAGCCCCACCCACCAATCAGGGCCCGAGAACCAACAGCCAGTCAGAATCCCAGCCCCACCCACCAATCAGGGCTCGAGAACCAACAGCCAGTCAGAATCCCAGCCCCACCCACCAATCAGAGCCCGAGAACCAACAGCCAGTCAGAATCCCAGCCCCACCCTCCAATCAGAGCCCGAGAACCAACAGCCAGTCAGAATCCCAGCCCCACCCACCAATCAGAGCCCGAGAACCAACAGCCAGTCAGAATCCCAGGCCCACCCACCAATCAGAGCCCGAGAACCAACAGCCAGTCAGAATCCCAGCCCCAACCACCAATCAGAGCCCGAGAACCAACAGCCAGTCAGAATCCCAGCCCCAACCACCAATCAGAGCCCGAGAACCAACAGCCAGTCAGAATCCCAGCCCTACCCACCAATCAGAGCCCGAGAACCAACAGCCAGTCAGAATCCCAGCCCTACCCACCAATCAGAGCCCGAGAACCAACAGCCAGTCAGAATCCCAGCCCTACCCACCAATCAGAGTCCGAGAACCAACAGCCAGTCAGAATCCCAGCCCTACCCACCAATCAGAGCCCGAGAACCAACATCCAGTCAGAATCCCAGCCCTACCCACCAATCAGAGCCCGAGAACCAACATCCAAGAACCAAAATCCAGTCAGAATCCCAGCCCTACCCACCAATCAGAGCCCGAGAACCAACATCCAGTCAGAATCCCAGCCCTACCCACCAATCAGAGCCAGAGAACCAACATCCAGTCAGAATCCCAGCCCGACCCACCAATCAGAGCCCGAGAACCAACATCCAGTCAGAATCCCAGCCCCACCCACCAATCAGAGCCCGAGAACCAACAGCCAGTCAGAATCCCAGCCCCACCGACCAATCAGGGCCCGAGAACCAACAGCCACTCAGAATCCCAGCCCCACCCACCAATCAGGGCCCGAGAACCAACAGCCAGTCAGAATCCCAGCCCCACCCACCAATCAGGGCCCGAGAACCAACTGCCAGTCAGAATCCCAGCCCCACCCACCAATCAGGGCCCGAGAACCAACTGCCAGTCAGAATCCCAGCCCCACCCACCAATCAGGGCCCGAGAACCAACTGCCAGTCAGAATCCCAGCCCCACCCACCAATCAGGGCCCGAGAAAGAACTGCCAGTCAGAATCCCAGCCCCACCCACCAATCAGGGCTCGAGAAAGAACTGCCAGTCAGAATCCCAGCCCCACCCACCAATCAGGGCCCGAGAACCAACAGCCAGTCAGAATCCCAGCCCCACCCACCAATCAGGGCCCGAGAACCAACAGCCAGTCAGAATCCCAGCCCCACCCACCAATCAGAGCCCGAGAACCAACAGCCAGTCAGAATCCCAGCCCCACCCTCCAATCAGAGCCCGAGAACCAACAGCCAGTCAGAATCCCAGCCCCACCCACCAATCAGAGCCCGAGAACCAACAGCCAGTCAGAATCCCAGCCCCACCCACCAATCAGAGCCCGAGAACCAACAGCCAGTCAGAATCCCAGCCCCAACCACCAATCAGAGCCCGAGAACCAACAGCCAGTCAGAATCCCAGCCCCAACCACCAATCAGAGCCCGAGAACCAACAGCCAGTCAGAATCCCAGCCCCACCCACCAATCAGGGCCCGAGAACCAACAGCCAGTCAGAATCCCAGCCCTACCCACCAATCAGGGCCCGAGAACCAACAGCCAGTCAGAATCCCAGCCCTACCCACCAATCAGAGCCCGAGAACCAACAGCCAGTCAGAATCCCAGCCCTACCCACCAATCAGAGTCCGAGAACCAACAGCCAGTCAGAATCCCAGCCCTACCCACCAATCAGAGCTCGAGAACCAACAGCCAGTCAGAATCCCAGCCCTACCCACCAATCAGGGCCCGAGAACCAACAGCCAGTCAGAATCCCAGCCCTACCCACCAATCAGAGCCCGAGAACCAACAGCCAGTCAGAATCCCAGGGCCCGAGAACCAACAGCCAGTCAGAATCCCAGCCCTACCCACCAATCAGGGCCCGAGAACCAACAGCCAGTCAGAATCCCAGCCCTACCCACCAATCAGGGCCCGAGAACCAACAGCCAGTCAGAATCCCAGCCCTACCCACCAATCAGGGCCCGAGAACCAACAGCCAGTCAGAATCCCAGCCCTACCCACCAATCAGGGCCCGAGAACCAACAGCCAGTCGGAATCCCAGCCTTACCCACCAATCAGAGCCCGAGAACCAACAGCCAGTCAGAATCCCAGCCCTACCCACCAATCAGAGCCCGAGAACCAACAGCCAGTCAGAATCCCAGCCCTACCCACCAATCAGAGCCCGAGAACCAACATCCAAGAACCAATATCCAGTCAGAATCCCAGCCCTACCCACCAATCAGAGCCCGAGAACCAACGTCCAGTCAGAATCCCAGCCCTACCCACCAATCAGAGCCAGAGAACCAACATCCAGTCAGAATCCCAGCCCTACCCACCAATCAGAGCCCGAGAACCAACATCCAGTCAGAATCCCAGCCCCACCCACCAATCAGAGCCCGAGAACCAACAGCCAGTCAGAATCCCAGCCCCACCCACCAATCAGGGCCCGAGAACCAACAGCCAGTCAGAATCCCAGCCCCACCCACCAATCAGGGCACGAGAACCAACAGCCAGTCAGAATCCCAGCCCCACCCACCAATCAGGGCACGAGAACCAACTGCCAGTCAGAATCCCAGCCCCACCCACCAATCAGGGCCCGAGAACCAACTGCCAGTCAGAATCCCAGCCCCACCCACCAATCAGGGCCCGAGAAAGAACTGCCAGTCAGAATCCCAGCCCCACCCACCAATCAGGGCTCGAGAAAGAACTGCCAGTCAGAATCCCAGCCCCACCCACCAATCAGGGCCCGAGAACCAACAGCCAGTCAGAATCCCAGCCCCACCCACCAATCAGGGCCCGAGAACCAACAGCCAGTCAGAATCCCAGCCCCACCCACCAATCAGGGCCCGAGAACCAACAGCCAGTCAGAATCCCAGCCCCACCCACCAATCAGGGCCCGAGAACCAACAGCCAGTCAGAATCCCAGCCCCACCCACCAATCAGGGCTCGAGAACCAACAGCCAGTCAGAATCCCAGCCCCACCCACCAATCAGAGCCCGAGAACCAACAGCCAGTCAGAATCCCAGCCCCACCCTCCAATCAGAGCCCGAGAACCAACAGCCAGTCAGAATCCCAGCCCCACCCACCAATCAGAGCCCGAGAACCAACAGCCAGTCAGAATCCCAGGCCCACCCACCAATCAGAGCCCGAGAACCAACAGCCAGTCAGAATCCCAGCCCCAACCACCAATCAGAGCCCGAGAACCAACAGCCAGTCAGAATCCCAGCCCCAACCACCAATCAGAGCCCGAGAACCAACAGCCAGTCAGAATCCCAGCCCTACCCACCAATCAGAGCCCGAGAACCAACAGCCAGTCAGAATCCCAGCCCTATCCACCAATCAGAGCCCGAGAACCAACAGCCAGTCAGAATCCCAGCCCTACCCACCAATCAGAGTCCGAGAACCAACAGCCAGTCAGAATCCCAGCCCTACCCACCAATCAGAGCCCGAGAACCAACATCCAGTCAGAATCCCAGCCCTACCCACCAATCAGAGCCCGAGAACCAACATCCAAGAACCAAAATCCAGTCAGAATCCCAGCCCTACCCACCAATCAGAGCCCGAGAACCAACATCCAGTCAGAATCCCAGCCCTACCCACCAATCAGAGCCAGAGAACCAACATCCAGTCAGAATCCCAGCCCGACCCACCAATCAGAGCCCGAGAACCAACATCCAGTCAGAATCCCAGCCCCACCCACCAATCAGAGCCCGAGAACCAACAGCCAGTCAGAATCCCAGCCCCACCGACCAATCAGGGCCCGAGAACCAACAGCCACTCAGAATCCCAGCCCCACCCACCAATCAGGGCCCGAGAACCAACAGCCAGTCAGAATCCCAGCCCCACCCACCAATCAGGGCCCGAGAACCAACTGCCAGTCAGAATCCCAGCCCCACCCACCAATCAGGGCCCGAGAACCAACTGCCAGTCAGAATCCCAGCCCCACCCACCAATCAGGGCCCGAGAACCAACTGCCAGTCAGAATCCCAGCCCCACCCACCAATCAGGGCCCGAGAAAGAACTGCCAGTCAGAATCCCAGCCCCACCCACCAATCAGGGCTCGAGAAAGAACTGCCAGTCAGAATCCCAGCCCCACCCACCAATCAGGGCCCGAGAACCAACAGCCAGTCAGAATCCCAGCCCCACCCACCAATCAGGGCCCGAGAACCAACAGCCAGTCAGAATCCCAGCCCCACCCACCAATCAGAGCCCGAGAACCAACAGCCAGTCAGAATCCCAGCCCCACCCTCCAATCAGAGCCCGAGAACCAACAGCCAGTCAGAATCCCAGCCCCACCCACCAATCAGAGCCCGAGAACCAACAGCCAGTCAGAATCCCAGCCCCACCCACCAATCAGAGCCGAGAACCAACAGCCAGTCAGAATCCAGCCCCAACCACCAATCA
>NW_027150336.1:0-31400 GCF_031143425.1 Pleurodeles waltl
AATGTCCCATTCTGACATGGGAAGCGGCACACATGTCAACTTAGACAAAAGTTGAATATTTTTCTAAGTCCCATCTCATAATGAGATGGGACTTAGAAAAAAATTCAACTTTTGTGAAAAGTCAAAAGAACTTCCAAGTCGCTTGTCAGAATGGGAATTTGTTACTTCTTTGAAGAAGAAAATTAAATTTGGATGTTTTCACTTTTTGGACGATAAAGGTTGAAATTTTTTCTAAGTCCCCATTCAGAATGGGACTTTGTGACTTTTTGAAGAAATGTATTGAATTTGGATTTTTACTCTTTTTGGATGAATAAAGTAGAAATTTTTTACAAGTGCCCATTCAGAACCGGACTTTGTCACTTTTTGGAAGAAAAAAATTGACATTTGATTTTTTCACTTTTGGGACTAAAAAAGATGAAATTTGGATTTTTTCACTTTTTGGATGAAAAAGGTAGAAATTTTTTCCAAGTGCCTACTCAGAATGGAATTTTTTTCACTTTTTCGAAGAAAAAAATTGAAATTAGATTTTTTCACTTTTGGGACTAAAAAAGATGAAATTTTGATTTTTTCACTTTTTTGGTGAAAAAAGTTGACATTTTTTCCAAGTGCCTACTCAGAATGGATTTTTTTTCACTTTTTTGAAGAAAAAAATTAAATTAGATTTTTTCACTTTTGGGGTTAAAAAAGATGACATTTTGATTTTTTCACTTTTTGGATGAAAAAAGTTGAAATTTTTTCCAAGTGCCCACTCAGAATGGATTTGTTTTCACTTTTTTGAAGAAAAAAATTGAAATTTGATTTTTTTCTCTTTTGGGACAAAAAAATATGAAATTTTGATTTTTCCACTTTTTTGGTGAAAAAAGTTGAAATTTTTTCCAAGTGCCCACTCAGAATGGGACTTTGTCACTTTTTTGACAAAAACTATGAATTTGGAATTTTTCACTCTTTGGATCAAAAAAGTTTATCTTTCCATCCAATAAGTCAAAATGTCCCATTCTGACATGGGAAGCGGCACACATGTCAACTTAGACAAAAGTTGAATATTTTTCTAAGTCCCATCTCATAATGAGATGGGACTTAGAAAAAAATTCTACTTTTGTGAAAAGTCAAAAGAACTTCCAAGTCGCTTGTCAGAATGGGAATTTGTTACTTCTTTGAAGAAGAAAATTAAATTTGGATGTTTTCACTTTTTGGACGATAAAGGTTGAAATTTTTTCTAAGTCCCCATTCAGAATGGGACTTTGTGACTTTTTTGAAGAAATGTATTGAATTTGGATTTTTTCACTTTTTGGATGAATAAAGTAGAAATTTTTTCCAAGTGCCCATTCAGAACCGGACTTTGTCACTTTTTTGAAGAAAAAAATTGAAATTTGATTTTTCACTTTTGGGACAAAAAAGATGAAATTTGGATTTTTTCACTTTTTGGATGAAAAAAAGTAGAATTTTTTTCCAAGTGCCTACTCAGAATGGATTTTTTTCACTTTTTTGAAGAAAAAAATTGAAATTTGATTTTTTCACTTTTGGGACTAAAAAAGATGAAATTTTGATTTTTTCACTTTTTTGGTGAAAAAAGTTGAAATTTTTTCCAAGTGCCTACTCAGAATGGATTTTTTTCACTTTTTTGAAGAAAAAAATTAAATTAGATTTTTTCACTTTTGGGACTAAAAAAGATGAAATTTTGATTTTTTCACTTTTTGGATGAAAAAAGTTGAAATTTTTTCCAAGTGCCCACTCAGAATGGATTTGTTTTCACTTTTTTGAAGAAAAAAATTGAAATTTGATTTTTTTCCCTTTTGGGACTAAAAAATATGAAATTTGGATTTTTTCCACTTTTTTGGTGAAAAAAGTTGAAATTTTTTCCAAGTGCCCACTCAGAATGGGACTTTGTCACTTTTTTGACAAAAAGTATGAATTTGCAATTTTTCACTCTTTGGATCAAAAAAGTTTATCTTTCCATCCAATAAGTCAAAATGTCCCATTCTGACATGGGAAGCGGCACACATGTCAACTTAGACAAAAGTTGAATATTTTTCTAAGTCCATCTCATAATGAGATGGGACTTAGAAAAAAATTCAACTTTTGTGAAAAGTCAAAAGAACTTCCAAGTCGCTTGTCAGAATGGGAATTTGTTACTTCTTTGAAGAAGAAAATTAAATTTGGATGTTTTCACTTTTTGGACGATAAAGGTTGAAATTTTTTCTAAGTCCCCATTCAGAATGGGACTTTGTGACTTTTTGAAGAAATGTATTGAATTTGGATTTTTACTCTTTTTGGATGAATAAAGTAGAAATTTTTTACAAGTGCCCATTCAGACCGGACTTTGTCACTTTTTGGAAGAAAAAAATTGACATTTGATTTTTCACTTTTGGGACTAAAAAAGATGAAATTTGGATTTTTTCACTTTTTGGATGAAAAAGGTAGAAATTTTTTCCAAGTGCCTACTCAGAATGGAATTTTTTTCACTTTTTCGAAGAAAAAAATTGAAATTAGATTTTTTCACTTTTGGGACTAAAAAAGATGAAATTTTGATTTTTTCACTTTTTTGGTGAAAAAAGTTGACATTTTTTCCAAGTGCCTACTCAGAATGGATTTTTTTTCACTTTTTTGAAGAAAAAAATTAAATTAGATTTTTTTAATTTTGGGACTAAAAAAGATGAAATTTTGATTTTTTCACTTTTTGGATGAAAAAAGTTGAAATTTTTTCCAAGTGCCAATCAGAATGGATTTTTTTAAAACTTTTTTGAAGAAAAAAATTGAAATTTGATTTTTTCCCTTTTGGGACTAAAAAATATGAAATTTGGATTTTTCCTCTTTTTTGGTGAAAAAAGTTGAAATTTTTCCAAGTGCCCACTCAGAATGGGACTTTGTCACTTTTTTGACAAAAACTATGAATTTGCAATTTTTCACTCTTTGGATCAAAAAAGTTTATCTTTCCATCCAATAAGTCAAATGTCCCATTCTGACATGGGAAGCGGCACACATGTCAACTTAGACAAAAGTTGAATATTTTTCTAAGTCCCATCTCATAATGAGATGGGACTTAGAAAAAAATTCAACCTTTTGTGAAAAGTCAAAAGAACTTCCAAGTCGCTTGTCAGAATGGGAATTTGTTACTTCTTTGAAGAAGAAAATTAAATTTGGATGTTTTCACTTTTTGGACGATAAAGGTTGAAATTTTTTCTAAGTCCCATTCAGAATGGGACTTTGTGACTTTTTTGAAGAAATGTATTGAATTTGGATTTTTTCAACTTTTTGGATGAATAAAGTAGAAATTTTTTCCAAGTGCCCATTCAGAACCGGACTTTGTCACTTTTTTGAAGAAAAAAATTGAAATTTAATTTTTTAACTTTTGGGACTAAAAAAGATGAAATTTTGTTTTTTTCACTTTTTGGATGAAAAAAGTAGAAATTTTTTCGAAGTGCCTACTCAGAGTGGAATTTTTTTCACTTTTTCGAAGAAAAAAATTGAAATTAGATTTTTTCTCTTTTGGGGACTAAAAAAGATGAAATTTTGATTTTTTCACTTTTTTGGTGAAATAAGTTGAAATTTTTTCCAAGTGCCTACTCAGAATGGATTTTTTTCACTTTTTTGAAGAAAAAAATGAAATATAGATTTTTTCACTTTTGGGACTAAAAAAGATGAAATTTTGATTTTTTCACTTTTTGGATGAAAAAGTTGAAATTTTTTCCAAGTGCCCACTCAGAATGGATTTGTTTTCACTTTTTTGAAGAAAAAATTGAAATTTGATTTTTTTTCCCTTTTGGGACTAAAAAATATGAAATTTGATTTTTCCACTTTTTTGGTGAAAAAAGTTGAAATTTTTTCCAAGTGCCCACTCAGAATTGGGACTTTGTCACTTTTTTGACAAAAACTATGAATTTGCAATTTTTCACTCTTTGGATCAAAAAAGTTTATCTTTCCATCCAATAAGTCAAAATGTCCCATTCTGACGAAGCGGCACACGTGTCAACTTAGACAAAAGTTGAATATTTTTCTAAGTCCCATCTCATAATGAGATGGGACTTAGAAAAAAATTCAACTTTTGTGAAAAGTCAAAAGAACTTCCAAGTCGCTTGTCAGAATGGGAATTTGTTACTTCTTTGAAGAAGAAAATTAAATTTGGATGTTTTCACTTTTTGGACGATAAAGGTTCAAAAAAATTCTAAGTCCCCATTCAGAATGGGACTTTGTGACTTTTTTGAAGAAATGTATTGAATTTGGATTTTTTCTCTTTTTGGATGAATAAAGTAGAAATTTTTTACAAGTGCCCATTCAGAACCGGACTTTGTCACTTTTTGGAAGAAAAAAATTGACATTTGATTTTTTCACTTTTGGGACTAAAAAAGATGAAATTTGGATTTTTTCACTTTTTGGATGAAAAAGGTAGAAATTTTTTCCAAGTGCCTACTCAGAATGGAATTTTTTTCACTTTTTAGAAGAAAAAAATTGAAATTAGATTTTTTCACTTTTGGGACTAAAAAAGATTAAATTTTGATTTTTTCACTTTTTTGGTGAAAAAAGTTGACATTTTTTCCAAGTGCCTACTCAGAATGGATTTTTTTTCACTTTTTTGAAGAAAAAAATTTAATTAGATTTTTTCACTTTTGGGACTAAAAAAGATGAAATTTTGATTTTTTTCACTTTTTGGATGAAAAAAGTTGAAATTTTTTCCAAGTGCCAACTCAGAATGGATTTTTTTCACTTTTTTGAAGAAAAAAATTAAATTAGATTTTTTCACTTTTGGGACTAAAAAAGATGAAATTTTGATTTTTTCACTTTTTGGATGAAAAAAGTTGAAATTTTTTCCAAGTGCCAACTCAGAATGGATTTTTTAAAACTTTTTTGAAGAAAAAAATTGAAATTTGATTTTTTCCCTTTTGGGACTAAAAAATATGAAATTTGGATTTTTCCACTTTTTTGGTGAAAAAAGTTGAAATTTTTTCCAAGTGCCCACTCAGAATGGGACTTTGTCACTTTTTTGACAAAAACTATGAATTTGCAATTTTTCACTCTTTGGATCAAAAAAGTTTATCTTTCCATCCAATAAGTCAAAATGTCCCATTCTGACATGGGAAGCGGCACACATGTCAACTTAGACAAAAGTTGAATATTTTTCTAAGTCCCATCTCATAATGAGATGGGACTTAGAAAAAAATTCAACTTTTGTGAAAAGTCAAAAGAACTTCCAAGTCGCTTGTCAGAATGGGAATTTGTTACTTCTTTGAAGAAGAAAATTAAATTTGGATGTTTTCACTTTTTGGACGATAAAGGTTGAAATTTTTCTAAGTCCCCATTCAGAATGGGACTTTGTGACTTTTTTGAAGAAATGTATTGAATTTGGATTTTTTCACTTTTTGGATGAATAAAGTAGAAATTTTTTCCAAGTGCCCATTCAGAACCGACTTTGTCACTTTTTTGAAGAAAAAAATTGAAATTTGATTTTTTCACTTTTGGGACTAAAAAAGATGAAATTTTGTTTTTTTCACTTTTTGGATGAAAAAAGTAGAAATTTTTTCCAAGTGCCTACTCAGAGTGGATTTTTTTTCACTTTTTCGAAGAAAAAAATTGAAATTAGATTTTTTCTCTTTTGGGACTAAAAAAGATGAAATTTTGATTTTTTCACTTTTTTGGTGAAATAAGTTGAAATTTTTTCCAAGTGCCTACTCAGAATGGATTTTTTTCACTTTTTTGAAGAAAAAAATGAAATTAGATTTTTTCACTTTTGGGACTAAAAAAGATGAAATTTTGATTTTTTCACTTTTTGGATGAAAAAAGTTGAAATTTTTTCCAAGTGCCCACTCAGAATGGGATTTGTTTTCACTTTTTTGAAGAAAAAAATTGAAATTTGATTTTTTTCCCTTTTGGGACTAAAAAATATGAAATTTTGATTTTTCCACTTTTTTGGTGAAAAAAGTTGAAATTTTTTCCAAGTGCCCACTCAGAATGGGACTTTGTCACTTTTTTGACAAAAACTATGAATTTGCAATTTTTCACTCTTTGGATCAAAAAGTTTATCTTTCCATCCAATAAGTCAAAATGTCCCATTCTGACGAAGCGGCACACGTGTCAACTTAGACAAAAGTTGAATATTTTTCTAAGTCCCATCTCATAATGAGATGGGACTTAGAAAAAAATTCAACTTTTGTGAAAAGTCAAAAGAACTTCCAAGTCGCTTGTCAGAATGGGAATTTGTTACTTCTTTGAAGAAGAAAATTAAATTTGGATGTTTTCACTTTTTGGACGATAAAGGTTAAAAAAAATTCTAAGTCCCCATTCAGAATGGGACTTTGTGACTTTTTTTAAGAAATGTATTGAATTTGGATTTTTTCACTTTTTGGATGAAAAAAGTAGAAATTTTTTCCAAGTGCACATTCAGAACCAGACTTTGTCACTTTTTTGAAGAAAAAAATTAAAACTTGATTTTTTCACTTTTGGGACTAAAAAAGATGAAATTTTGATTTTTTCACTTTTGGATGAAAAAAGTAGAAATTTTTTCCAAGTGCCTACTCAGAATGGATTTTTTTCACTTTTTTGAAGAAAAAAATTGAAATTTGATTTTTTCACTTTTGGGACTAAAAAAGATGAAATTTTGATTTTTTCACATTTTTGGTGAAAAAAGTTGAAATTTTTTCCAAGTGCCTACTCAGAATGGAATTTTTTTCACTTTTTCAAAGAAAAAAATTGAAATTAGATTTTTTCACTTTTGGGACTAAAAAAGATGAAATTTTGATTTGTTCACTTTTTGGATGAAAAAAAGTTGCAATTTTTTCCAAGTGCCCACTCAGAATGGATTTGTTTTCACTTTTTTGAAAAAAAAAAATGAAATTTGATTTTTTTCCCTTTTGGGACTAAAAAATATGAAATTTTGATTTTTCCACTTTTTTGGTGAAAAAAGTTGAAATTTTTTCCAAGTGCCCACTCAGAATGGGACTTTGTCACTTTTTGACAAAAACTATGAATTTGCAATTTTTCACTCTTTGGATCAAAAAAGTTTATCTTTCCATCCAATAAGTCAAAATGTCCCATTCTGACGAAGCGGCAACACCGTGTCAACTTAGACAAAAGTTGAATATTTTTCTAAGTCCCATCTCATAATGAGATGGGACTTAGAAAAAAATTCAACTTTTGTGAAAAGTCAAAAGAACTTCCAAGTCGCTTGTCAGAATGGGAATTTGTTACTTCTTTGAAGAAGAAAATTAAATTTGGATGTTTTCACTTTTTGGACGATAAAGGTTAAAAAAAATTCTAAGTCCCCATTCAGAATGGGACTTTGTGACTTTTTTGAAGAAATGTATTGAATTTGGATTTTTTCACTTTTTGGATGAATAAAGTAGAAATTTTTTACAAGTGCCCATTCAGAACCGGACTTTGTCACTTTTTGGAAGAAAAAAATTGACATTTGATTTTTCACTTTTGGGACTAAAAAGATGAAATTTGGATTTTTTCACTTTTTGGATGAAAAAAGTAGAAATTTTTTCCAAGTGCCTACTCAGAATGGAATTTTTTTCACTTTTTCGAAGAAAAAAATTGAAATTAGATTTTTTCACTTTTGGGACTAAAAAAGATGAAATTTTGATTTTTTCACTTTTTTGGTGAAAAAAGTTGACATTTTTTTCCAAGTGCCTACTCAGAATGGATTTTTTTTCACTTTTTTGAAGAAAAAAATTAAATTAGATTTTTCACTTTTGGGACTAAAAAGATGAAATTTTGATTTTTTCACTTTTTGGATGAAAAAAGTTGAAATTTTTTCCAAGTGCCAACTCAGAATGGATTTTTTAAAAAATTTTTTGAAGAAAAAAATTGAAATTAGATTTTTTCCCTTTTGGGACTAAAAAATATGAAATTTTGATTTTTCCACTTTTTTGGTGAAAAAAGTTGAAATTTTTTCCAAGTGCCCACTCAGAATGGGACTTTGTCACTTTTTTGACAAAAACTATGAATTTGGAATTTTTCACTCTTTGGATCAAAAAAGTTTATCTTTCCATCCAATAAGTCAAAATGTCCCATTCTGACATGGGAAGCGGCACACATGTCAACTTAGACAAAAGTTGAATATTTTTCTAAGTCCCATCTCATAATGAGATGGGACTTAGAAAAAAATTCTACTTTTGTGAAAAGTCAAAAGAACTTCCAAGTCGCTTGTCAGAATGGGAATTTGTTACTTCTTTGAAGAAGAAAATTAAATTTGGATGTTTTCACTTTTTGGACGATAAAGGTTGAAATTTTTTCTAAGTCCCCATTCAGAATGGGACTTTGTGACTTTTTTGAAGAAATGTATTGAATTTGGATTTTTTCACTTTTTGGATGAATAAAGTAGAAATTTTTTCCAAGTGCCCATTCAGAACCGGACTTTGTCACTTTTTTGAAGAAAAAAATTGAAATTTGATTTTTTCACTTTTGGGACAAAAAAAGATGAAATTTGGATTTTTCACTTTTTGGATGAAAAAAAGTAGAATTTTTTTCCAAGTGCCTACTCAGAATGGATTTTTTTCACTTTTTGAAGAAAAAAATTGAAATTTGATTTTTTCACTTTTGGGACTAAAAAAGATGAAATTTTGATTTTTTCACTTTTTTGGTGAAAAAAAGTTGAAATTTTTTCCAAGTGCCTACTCAGAATGGATTTTTTTCACTTTTTTGAAGAAAAAAATTAAATTAGATTTTTTCACTTTTGGGACTAAAAAGATGAAATTTTGATTTTTCACTTTTTGGATGAAAAAAGTTGAAATTTTTTTCCAAGTGCCCACTCAGAATGGATTTGTTTTCACTTTTTTGAAGAAAAAAATTGAAATTTGATTTTTTTCCCCTTTTGGGACTAAAAAATATGAAATTTGATTTTTCCACTTTTTTGGTGAAAAAAGTTGAAATTTTTTCCAAGTGCCCACTCAGAATGGGACTTTGTCACTTTTTTGACAAAAACTATGAATTTGCAATTTTTCACTCTTTGGATCAAAAAAGTTTATCTTTCCATCCAATAAGTCAAAATGTCCCATTCTGACATGGGAAGCGGCACACATGTCAACTTAGACAAAAGTTGAATATTTTTCTAAGTCCCATCTCATAATGAGATGGGACTTAGAAAAAAATTCAACTTTTGTGAAAAGTCAAAAGAACTTCCAAGTCGCTTGTCAGAATGGGAATTTGTTACTTCTTTGAAGAAGAAAATTAAATTTGGATGTTTTCACTTTTTGGACGATAAAGGTTGAAATTTTTTCTAAGTCCCCATTCAGAATGGGACTTTGTGACTTTTTGAAGAAATGTATTGAATTTGGATTTTTTCTCTTTTTGGATGAATAAAGTAGAAATTTTTTACAAGTGCCCATTCAGAACCGGACTTTGTCACTTTTGGAAGAAAAAATTGACATTTGATTTTTTCACTTTTGGGACTAAAAAAGATGAAATTTGGATTTTTTCACTTTTTGGATGAAAAAGGTAGAAATTTTTTCCAAGTGCCTACTCAGAATGGAATTTTTTTCACTTTTTCGAAGAAAAAAATTGAAATTAGATTTTTTCACTTTTGGGACTAAAAAAGATGAAATTTTGATTTTTTCACTTTTTGGATGAAAAAAGTTGAAATTTTTTCCAAGTGCCCACTCAGAATGGATTTGTTTTCACTTTTTTGAAGAAAAAAATTGAAATTTGATTTTTTTCCCTTTTGGGACTAAAAAATATGAAATTTTGATTTTTCCACTTTTTTGGTGAAAAAAGTTGAAATTTTTTCCAAGTGCCCACTCAGAATGGGACTTTGTCACTTTTTTGACAAAAACTATGAATTTGCAATTTTTCACTCTTTGGATCAAAAAAGTTTATCTTTCCATCCAATAAGTCAAAATGTCCCATTCTGACGAAGCGGCACACGTGTCAACTTAGACAAAAGTTGAATATTTTTCTAAGTCCCATCTCATAATGAGATGGGACTTAGAAAAAAATTCAACTTTTGTGAAAAGTCAAAAGAACTTCCAAGTCGCTTGTCAGAATGGGAATTTGTTACTTCTTTGAAGAAGAAAATTAAATTTGGATGTTTTCACTTTTTGGACGATAAAGGTTCAAAAAAATTCTAAGTCCCCATTCAGAATGGGACTTTGTGACTTTTTTGAAGAAATGTATTGAATTTGGATTTTTTCTCTTTTTGGATGAATAAAGTAGAAATTTTTTACAAGTGCCCATTCAGAACCGGACTTTGTCACTTTTTGGAAGAAAAAAATTGACATTTGATTTTTTCACTTTTGGGACTAAAAAAGATGAAATTTGGATTTTTTCACTTTTTGGATGAAAAAGGTAGAAATTTTTTCCAAGTGCCTACTCAGAATGGAATTTTTTTCACTTTTTCGAAGAAAAAAATTGAAATTAGATTTTTTCACTTTTGGGACTAAAAAAGATTAAATTTTGATTTTTTCACTTTTTTGGTGAAAAAAGTTGACATTTTTTCCAAGTGCCTACTCAGAATGGATTTTTTTTCACTTTTTTGAAGAAAAAAATTAAATTAGATTTTTTCACTTTTGGGACTAAAAAAGATGAAATTTTGATTTTTTCACTTTTTGGATGAAAAAAGTTGAAATTTTTTCCAAGTGCCAACTCAGAATGGATTTTTTTTCACTTTTTTGAAGAAAAAAATTAAATTAGATTTTTTCACTTTTGGGACTAAAAAAGATGAAATTTTGATTTTTTCACTTTTTGGATGAAAAAAGTTGAAATTTTTTCCAAGTGCCAACTCAGAATGGATTTTTTTAAAACTTTTTTGAAGAAAAAAATTGAAATTTGATTTTTTCCCTTTTGGGACTAAAAAATATGAAATTTGGATTTTTCCACTTTTTTGGTGAAAAAAGTTGAAATTTTTTCCAAGTGCCCACTCAGAATGGGACTTTGTCACTTTTTTGACAAAAACTATGAATTTGCAATTTTTCACTCTTTGGATCAAAAAAGTTTATCTTTCCATCCAATAAGTCAAAATGTCCCATTCTGACATGGGAAGCGGCACACATGTCAACTTAGACAAAAGTTGAATATTTTTCTAAGTCCCATCTCATAATGAGATGGGACTTAGAAAAAAATTCAACTTTTGTGAAAAGTCAAAAGAACTTCCAAGTCGCTTGTCAGAATGGGAATTTGTTACTTCTTTGAAGAAGAAAATTAAATTTGGATGTTTTCACTTTTTGGACGATAAAGGTTGAAATTTTTTCTAAGTCCCCATTCAGAATGGGACTTTGTGACTTTTTTGAAGAAATGTATTGAATTTGGATTTTTTCACTTTTTGGATGAATAAAGTAGAAATTTTTTCCAAGTGCCCATTCAGAACCGGACTTTGTCACTTTTTTGAAGAAAAAAATTGAAATTTGATTTTTTCACTTTTGGGACTAAAAAAGATGAAATTTAGTTTTTTTCACTTTTTGGATGAAAAAAGTAGAAATTTTTTCCAAGTGCCTACTCAGAGTGGAATTTTTTTCACTTTTTCGAAGAAAAAAATTGAAATTAGATTTTTTCTCTTTTGGGACTAAAAAAGATGAAATTTGATTTTTTCACTTTTTGGGTGAAATAAGTTGAAATTTTTTCCAAGTGCCTACTCAGAATGGATTTTTTTCACTTTTTTGAAGAAAAAAATGAAATTAGATTTTTTCACTTTTGGGACTAAAAAAGATGAAATTTTGATTTTTTCACTTTTTGGATGAAAAAAGTTGAAATTTTTTCCAAGTGCCCACTCAGAATGGATTTGTTTTCACTTTTTTGAAGAAAAAAATTGAAATTTGATTTTTTTCCCTTTTGGGACTAAAAAATATGAAATTTTGATTTTTCCACTTTTTTGGTGAAAAAAGTTGAAATTTTTTCCAAGTGCCCACTCAGAATGGGACTTTGTCACTTTTTTGACAAAAACTATGAATTTGCAATTTTTCACTCTTTGGATCAAAAAAGTTTATCTTTCCATCCAATAAGTCAAAATGTCCCATTCTGACGAAGCGGCACACGTGTCAACTTAGACAAAAGTTGAATATTTTTCTAAGTCCCATCTCATAATGAGATGGGACTTAGAAAAAAATTCAACTTTTGTGAAAAGTCAAAAGAACTTCCAAGTCGCTTGTCAGAATGGGAATTTGTTACTTCTTTGAAGAAGAAAATTAAATTTGGATGTTTTCACTTTTTGGACGATAAAGGTTCAAAAAAATTCTAAGTCCCCATTCAGAATGGGACTTTGTGACTTTTTTGAAGAAATGTATTGAATTTGGATTTTTTCTCTTTTTGGATGAATAAAGTAGAAATTTTTTACAAGTGCCCATTCAGAACCGGACTTTGTCACTTTTTGGAAGAAAAAAATTGACATTTGATTTTTTCACTTTTGGGACTAAAAAAGATGAAATTTGGATTTTTTCACTTTTTGGATGAAAAAGGTAGAAATTTTTTCCAAGTGCCTACTCAGAATGGAATTTTTTTCACTTTTTCGAAGAAAAAAATTGAAATTAGATTTTTTCACTTTTGGGATTAAAAAAGATGAAATTTTGATTTTTTCACTTTTTTGGTGAAAAAAGTTGACATTTTTTCCAAGTGCCTACTCAGAATGGATTTTTTTTCACTTTTTTGAAGAAAAAAATTGAATTAGATTTTTTCACTTTTGGGACTAAAAAAGATGAAATTTTGATTTTTTCACTTTTTGGATGAAAAAAGTTGAAATTTTTTCCAAGTGCCAACTCAGAATGGATTTTTTTTCACTTTTTTGAAGAAAAAAATTAAATTAGATTTTTTCACTTTTGGGACTAAAAAAGATGAAATTTTGATTTTTTCACTTTTTGGATGAAAAAAGTTGAAATTTTTTCCAAGTGCCAACTCAGAATGGATTTTTTAAAAACTTTTTTGAAGAAAAAAATTGAAATTTGATTTTTTCCCTTTTGGGACTAAAAAATATGAAATTTGGATTTTTCCACTTTTTTGGTGAAAAAAGTTGAAATTTTTTCCAAGTGCCCACTCAGAATGGGACTTTGTCACTTTTTTGACAAAAACTATGAATTTGCAATTTTTCACTCTTTGGATCAAAAAAGTTTATCTTTCCATCCAATAAGTCAAAATGTCCCATTCTGACATGGGAAGCGGCACACATGTCAACTTAGACAAAAGTTGAATATTTTTCTAAGTCCCATCTCATAATGAGATGGGACTTAGAAAAAAATTCAACTTTTGTGAAAAGTCAAAAGAACTTCCAAGTCGCTTGTCAGAATGGGAATTTGTTACTTCTTTGAAGAAGAAAATTAAATTTGGATGTTTTCACTTTTTGGACGATAAAGGTTGAAATTTTTTCTAAGTCCCCATTCAGAATGGGACTTTGTGACTTTTTTGAAGAAATGTATTGAATTTGGATTTTTTCACTTTTTGGATGAATAAAGTAGAAATTTTTTCCAAGTGCCCATTCAGAACCGGACTTTGTCACTTTTTTGAAGAAAAAAATTGAAATTTGATTTTTTCACTTTTGGGACTAAAAAAGATGAAATTTTGTTTTTTTCACTTTTTGGATGAAAAAAGTAGAAATTTTTTCCAAGTGCCTACTCAGAGTGGAATTTTTTTCACTTTTTCGAAGAAAAAAATTGAAATTAGATTTTTTCTCTTTTGGGACTAAAAAAGATGAAATTTTGATTTTTTCACTTTTTGGATGAAAAAAGTAGAAATTTTTTCCAAGTGCCTACTCAGAGTGGAATTTTTTTTCACTTTTTCGAAGAAAAAAATTGAAATTAGATTTTTTCACTTTTGGGACTAAAAAAGATGAAATTTTGATTTTTTCACTTTTTGGATGAAAAAAGTTGAAATTTTTTCCAAGTGCCAACTCAGAATGGATTTTTTAAAAACTTTTTTGAAGAAAAAAATTGAAATTTGATTTTTTCCCTTTTGGGACTAAAAAATATGAAATTTGGATTTTTCCACTTTTTTGGTGAAAAAAGTTGAAATTTTTTCCAAGTGCCCACTCAGAATGGGACTTTGTCACTTTTTTGACAAAAACTATGAATTTGCAATTTTTCACTCTTTGGATCAAAAAAGTTTATCTTTCCATCCAATAAGTCAAAATGTCCCATTCTGACATGGGAAGCGGCACACATGTCAACTTAGACAAAAGTTGAATATTTTTCTAAGTCCCATCTCATAATGAGATGGGACTTAGAAAAAAATTCAACTTTTGTGAAAAGTCAAAAGAACTTCCAAGTCGCTTGTCAGAATGGGAATTTGTTACTTCTTTGAAGAAGAAAATTAAATTTGGATGTTTTCACTTTTTGGACGATAAAGGTTGAAATTTTTTCTAAGTCCCCATTCAGAATGGGACTTTGTGACTTTTTTGAAGAAATGTATTGAATTTGGATTTTTTCACTTTTTGGATGAATAAAGTAGAAATTTTTTCCAAGTGCCCATTCAGAACCGGACTTTGTCACTTTTTTGAAGAAAAAAATTGAAATTTGATTTTTTCACTTTTGGGACTAAAAAAGATGAAATTTTTGTTTTTTTCACTTTTTGGATGAAAAAAGTAGAAATTTTTTCCAAGTGCCTACTCAGAGTGGAATTTTTTTCACTTTTTCGAAGAAAAAAATTGAAATTAGATTTTTTCTCTTTTGGGACTAAAAAAGATGAAATTTTGATTTTTTCACTTTTTGGATGAAAAAAGTAGAAATTTTTTCCAAGTGCCTACTCAGAGTGGAATTTTTTTCACTTTTTCGAAGAAAAAAATTGAAATTAGATTTTTTCACTTTTGGGACTAAAAAAGATGAAATTTTGATTTTTTCACTTTTTGGATGAAAAAAGTTGAAATTTTTTCCAAGTGCCAACTCAGAATGGATTTTTTAAAAACTTTTTTGAAGAAAAAAATTGAAATTTGATTTTTTCCCTTTTGGGACTAAAAAATATGAAATTTGGATTTTTCCACTTTTTTGGTGAAAAAAGTTGAAATTTTTTCCAAGTGCCCACTCAGAATGGGACTTTGTCACTTTTTTGACAAAAACTATGAATTTGCAATTTTTCACTCTTTGGATCAAAAAAGTTTATCTTTCCATCCAATAAGTCAAAATGTCCCATTCTGACATGGGAAGCGGCACACATGTCAACTTAGACAAAAGTTGAATATTTTTCTAAGTCCCATCTCATAATGAGATGGGACTTAGAAAAAAATTCAACTTTTGTGAAAAGTCAAAAGAACTTCCAAGTCGCTTGTCAGAATGGGAATTTGTTACTTCTTTGAAGAAGAAAATTAAATTTGGATGTTTTCACTTTTTGGACGATAAAGGTTGAAATTTTTTCTAAGTCCCCATTCAGAATGGGACTTTGTGACTTTTTTGAAGAAAATGTATTGAATTTGGATTTTTTTCACTTTTTGGATGAATAAAGTAGAAATTTTTTCCAAGTGCCCATTCAGAACCGGGACTTTGTCACTTTTTTGAAGAAAAAAAATTGAAATTTGATTTTTTCACTTTTGGGACTAAAAAAGATGAAATTTTGTTTTTTTCACTTTTTGGATGAAAAAAGTAGAAATTTTTTCCAAGTGCCTACTCAGAGTGGAATTTTTTTCACTTTTTCGAAGAAAAAAATTGAAATTAGATTTTTCTCTTTTGGGACTAAAAAAGATGAAATTTTGATATTTTTCACTTTTTTGGTGAAATAAGTTGAAATTTTTTCCAAGTGCCTACTCAGAATGGATTTTTTTCACTTTTTTTGAAGAAAAAAATGAAATTAGATTTTTTCACTTTTGGGACTAAAAAAGATGAAATTTTGATTTTTTCACTTTTTGGATGAAAAAAGTTGAAATTTTTTCCAAGTGCCCACTCAGAATGGATTTGTTTTCACTTTTTTGAAGAAAAAAATTGAAATTTGATTTTTTTCCCTTTTGGGACTAAAAAATATGAAATTTTGATTTTTCCACTTTTTTGGTGAAAAAAGTTGAAATTTTTTCCAAGTGCCCACTCAGAATGGGACTTTGTCACTTTTTTGACAAAAACTATGAATTTGCAATTTTTCACTCTTTGGATCAAAAAAGTTTATCTTTCCATCCAATAAGTCAAAATGTCCCATTCTGACGAAGCGGCACACGTGTCAACTTAGACAAAAGTTGAATATTTTTCTAAGTCCCATCTCATAATGAGATGGGACTTAGAAAAAAATTCAACTTTTGTGAAAAGTCAAAAGAACTTCCAAGTCGCTTGTCAGAATGGGAATTTGTTACTTCTTTGAAGAAGAAAATTAAATTTGGATGTTTTCACTTTTTGGACGATAAAGGTTAAAAAAAATTCTAAGTCCCCATTCAGAATGGGACTTTGTGACTTTTTTTAAGAAATGTATTGAATTTGGATTTTTTCACTTTTTGGATGAAAAAAGTAGAAATTTTTTCCAAGTGCACATTCAGAACCAGACTTTGTCACTTTTTTGAAGAAAAAAATTAAAACTTGATTTTTTCACTTTTGGGACTAAAAAAGATGAAATTTTGATTTTTTCACTTTTTGGATGAAAAAAGTAGAAATTTTTTCCAAGTGCCTACTCAGAATGGATTTTTTTCACTTTTTTGAAGAAAAAAATTGAAATTTGATTTTTTTCACTTTTGGGACTAAAAAAGATGAAATTTTGATTTTTTCACATTTTTGGTGAAAAAAGTTGAAATTTTTTCCAAGTGCCTACTCAGAATGGAATTTTTTTCACTTTTTCAAAGAAAAAAATTGAAATTAGATTTTTTCACTTTTGGGACTAAAAAAGATGAAATTTTGATTTGTTCACTTTTTGGATGAAAAAAGTTGAAATTTTTTCCAAGTGCCCACTCAGAATGGATTTGTTTTCACTTTTTTGAAAAAAAAAAATTGAAATTTGATTTTTTTTCCCTTTTGGGACTAAAAAATATGAAATTTTGATTTTTCCACTTTTTTGGTGAAAAAAGTTGAAATTTTTTCCAAGTGCCCACTCAGAATGGGACTTTGTCACTTTTTTTGACAAAAACTATGAATTTGCAATTTTTCACTCTTTGGATCAAAAAAGTTTATCTTTCCATCCAATAAGTCAAAATGTCCCATTCTGACGAAGCGGCACACGTGTCAACTTAGACAAAAGTTGAATATTTTTCTAAGTCCCATCTCATAATGAGATGGGACTTAGAAAAAAATTCAACTTTTGTGAAAAGTCAAAAGAACTTCCAAGTCGCTTGTCAGAATGGGAATTTGTTACTTCTTTGAAGAAGAAAATTAAATTTGGATGTTTTCACTTTTTGGACGATAAAGGTTAAAAAAAATTCTAAGTCCCCATTCAGAATGGGACTTTGTGACTTTTTTGAAGAAATGTATTGAATTTGGATTTTTTCACTTTTTGGATGAATAAAGTAGAAATTTTTTACAAGTGCCCATTCAGAACCGGACTTTGTCACTTTTTGGAAGAAAAAAATTGACATTTGATTTTTTCACTTTTGGGACTAAAAAAGATGAAATTTGGATTTTTTCACTTTTTGGATGAAAAAGGTAGAAATTTTTTCCAAGTGCCTACTCAGAATGGAATTTTTTTCACTTTTTCGAAGAAAAAAATTGAAATTAGATTTTTTCACTTTTGGGACTAAAAAAGATGAAATTTTGATTTTTTCACTTTTTGGATGAAAAAAGTTGAAATTTTTTCCAAGTGCCCACTCAGAATGGATTTGTTTTCACTTTTTTGAAGAAAAAAATTGAAATTTGATTTTTTTCCCTTTTGGGACTAAAAAATATGAAATTTTGATTTTTCCACTTTTTTGGTGAAAAAAGTTGAAATTTTTTCCAAGTGCCCACTCAGAATGGGACTTTGTCACTTTTTTGACAAAAACTATGAATTTGCAATTTTTCACTCTTTGGATCAAAAAAGTTTATCTTTCCATCCAATAAGTCCAAAATGTCCCATTCTGACGAAGCGGCACACGTGTCAACTTAGACAAAAGTTGAATATTTTTCTAAGTCCCATCTCATAATGAGATGGGACTTAGAAAAAAATTCAACTTTTGTGAAAAGTCAAAAGAACTTCCAAGTCGCTTGTCAGAATGGGAATTTGTTACTTCTTTGAAGAAGAAAATTAAATTTGGATGTTTTCACTTTTTGGACGATAAAGGTTCAAAAAAATTCTAAGTCCCCATTCAGAATGGGACTTTGTGACTTTTTTGAAGAAATGTATTGAATTTGGATTTTTTCTCTTTTTGGATGAATAAAGTAGAAATTTTTTACAAGTGCCCATTCAGAACCGGACTTTGTCACTTTTTGGAAGAAAAAAATTGACATTTGATTTTTTCACTTTTGGGACTAAAAAAGATGAAATTTGGATTTTTTCACTTTTTGGATGAAAAAGGTAGAAATTTTTTCCAAGTGCCTACTCAGAATGGAATTTTTTTCACTTTTTCGAAGAAAAAAATTGAAATTAGATTTTTTCACTTTTGGGACTAAAAAAGATTAAATTTTGATTTTTTCACTTTTTTGGTGAAAAAAGTTGACATTTTTTCCAAGTGCCTACTCAGAATGGATTTTTTTTTCACTTTTTTGAAGAAAAAAATTAAATTAGATTTTTTCACTTTTGGGACTAAAAAAGATGAAATTTTGATTTTTTCACTTTTTGGATGAAAAAAGTTGAAATTTTTTCCAAGTGCCAACTCAGAATGGATTTTTTTTCACTTTTTTGAAGAAAAAAATTAAATTAGATTTTTTCACTTTTGGGACTAAAAAAGATGAAATTTTGATTTTTTCACTTTTTGGATGAAAAAAGTTGAAATTTTTTCCAAGTGCCAACTCAGAATGGATTTTTTTAAAACTTTTTTGAAGAAAAAAATTGAAATTTGATTTTTTCCCTTTTGGGACTAAAAAATATGAAATTTGGATTTTTCCACTTTTTTGGTGAAAAAAAGTTGAAATTTTTTCCAAGTGCCCACTCAGAATGGGACTTTGTCACTTTTTTGACAAAAACTATGAATTTGCAATTTTTCACTCTTTGGATCAAAAAAGTTTATCTTTCCATCCAATAAGTCAAAATGTCCCATTCTGACATGGGAAGCGGCACACATGTCAACTTAGACAAAAGTTGAATATTTTTCTAAGTCCCATCTCATAATGAGATGGGACTTAGAAAAAAATTCAACTTTTGTGAAAAGTCAAAAGAACTTCCAAGTCGCTTGTCAGAATGGGAATTTGTTACTTCTTTGAAGAAGAAAATTAAATTTGGATGTTTTCACTTTTTGGACGATAAAGGTTGAAATTTTTTCTAAGTCCCCATTCAGAATGGGACTTTGTGACTTTTTTGAAGAAATGTATTGAATTTGGATTTTTTCACTTTTTGGATGAATAAAGTAGAAATTTTTTCCAAGTGCCCATTCAGAACCGGACTTTGTCACTTTTTTTGAAGAAAAAAATTGAAATTTGATTTTTTCACTTTTGGGACTAAAAAAGATGAAATTTAGTTTTTTTTCACTTTTTGGATGAAAAAAGTAGAAATTTTTTCCAAGTGCCTACTCAGAGTGGAATTTTTTTCACTTTTTCGAAGAAAAAAATTGAAATTAGATTTTTTCTCTTTTGGGACTAAAAAAGATGAAATTTTGATTTTTTCACTTTTTTGGTGAAATAAGTTGAAATTTTTTCCAAGTGCCTACTCAGAATGGATTTTTTTCACTTTTTTGAAGAAAAAAATGAAATTAGATTTTTTTCACTTTTGGGACTAAAAAAGATGAAATTTTGATTTTTTTCACTTTTTGGATGAAAAAAGTTGAAATTTTTTCCAAGTGCCCACTCAGAATGGATTTGTTTTCACTTTTTTGAAGAAAAAAATTGAAATTTGATTTTTTTCCCTTTTGGGACTAAAAAATATGAAATTTTGATTTTTCCACTTTTTTTGGTGAAAAAAGTTGAAATTTTTTCCAAGTGCCCACTCAGAATGGGACTTTGTCACTTTTTTGACAAAAACTATGAATTTGCAATTTTTCACTCTTTGGATCAAAAAAGTTTATCTTTCCATCCAATAAGTCAAAATGTCCCATTCTGACGAAGCGGCACACGTGTCAACTTAGACAAAAGTTGAATATTTTTCTAAGTCCCATCTCATAATGAGATGGGACTTAGAAAAAAAATTCAACTTTTGTGAAAAGTCAAAAGAACTTCCAAGTCGCTTGTCAGAATGGGAATTTGTTACTTCTTTGAAGAAGAAAATTAAATTTGGATGTTTTCACTTTTTGGACGATAAAGGTTAAAAAAAATTCTAAGTCCCCATTCAGAATGGGACTTTGTGACTTTTTTGAAGAAATGTATTGAATTTGGATTTTTTCTCTTTTTGGATGAATAAAGTAGAAATTTTTTACAAGTGCCCATTCAGAACCGGACTTTGTCACTTTTTGGAAGAAAAAAATTGACATTTGATTTTTTCACTTTTGGGACTAAAAAAGATGAAATTTGGATTTTTTCACTTTTTGGATGAAAAAGGTAGAAATTTTTTCCAAGTGCCTACTCAGAATGGAATTTTTTTCACTTTTTCGAAGAAAAAAATTGAAATTAGATTTTTTTCACTTTTGGGATTAAAAAAGATGAAATTTTGATTTTTTCACTTTTTTGGTGAAAAAAGTTGACATTTTTTCCAAGTGCCTACTCAGAATGGATTTTTTTTTCACTTTTTTGAAGAAAAAAATTGAATTAGATTTTTTCACTTTTGGGACTAAAAAAGATGAAATTTTGATTTTTTCACTTTTTGGATGAAAAAAGTTGAAATTTTTTCCAAGTGCCAACTCAGAATGGATTTTTTTTCACTTTTTTGAAGAAAAAAATTAAAAAAAAAGATGAAATTTTGATTTTTTCACTTTTTGGATGAAAAAAGTTGAAATTTTTTCCAAGTGCCAACTCAGAATGGATTTTTTAAAAACTTTTTTGAAGCAAAAAATTGAAATTTGATTTTTTCCCTTTTGGGACTAAAAAATATGAAATTTGGATTTTTCCACTTTTTTGGTGAAAAAAGTTGAAATTTTTTCCAAGTGCCCACTCAGAATGGGACTTTGTCACTTTTTTGACAAAAACTATGAATTTGCAATTTTTCACTCTTTGGATCAAAAAAGTTTATCTTTCCATCCAATAAGTCAAAATGTCCCATTCTGACATGGGAAGCGGCACACATGTCAACTTAGACAAAAGTTGAATATTTTTCTAAGTCCCATCTCATAATGAGATGGGACTTAGAAAAAAATTCAACTTTTGTGAAAAGTCAAAAGAACTTCCAAGTCGCTTGTCAGAATGGGAATTTGTTACTTCTTTGAAGAAGAAAATTAAATTTGGATGTTTTCACTTTTTGGACGATAAAGGTTGAAATTTTTTCTAAGTCCCCATTCAGAATGGGACTTTGTGACTTTTTTGAAGAAATGTATTGAATTTGGATTTTTTCACTTTTTGGATGAATAAAGTAGAAATTTTTTCCAAGTGCCCATTCAGAACCGGACTTTGTCACTTTTTTGAAGAAAAAAATTGAAATTTGATTTTTTCACTTTTGGGACTAAAAAAGATGAAATTTTGTTTTTTTCACTTTTTGGATGAAAAAAGTAGAAATTTTTTCCAAGTGCCTACTCAGAGTGGAATTTTTTTCACTTTTTCGAAGAAAAAAATTGAAATTAGATTTTTTCTCTTTTGGGACTAAAAAAGATGAAATTTTGATTTTTTCACTTTTTGGATGAAAAAAGTAGAAATTTTTTCCAAGTGCCTACTCAGAGTGGAATTTTTTTCACTTTTTCGAAGAAAAAAATTTAAATTAGATTTTTTCACTTTTGGGACTAAAAAAGATGAAATTTTGATTTTTTCACTTTTTGGATGAAAAAAGTTGAAATTTTTTCCAAGTGCCAACTCAGAATGGATTTTTTAAAAACTTTTTTGAAGAAAAAAATTGAAATTTGATTTTTTCCCTTTTGGGACTAAAAAATATGAAATTTGGATTTTTCCACTTTTTTGGTGAAAAAAGTTGAAATTTTTTCCAAGTGCCCACTCAGAATGGGACTTTGTCACTTTTTTGACAAAAACTATGAATTTGCAATTTTTCACTCTTTGGATCAAAAAAGTTTATCTTTCCATCCAATAAGTCAAAATGTCCCATTCTGACATGGGAAGCGGCACACATGTCAACTTAGACAAAAGTTGAATATTTTTCTAAGTCCCATCTCATAATGAGATGGGACTTAGAAAAAAATTCAACTTTTGTGAAAAGTCAAAAGAACTTCCAAGTCGCTTGTCAGAATGGGAATTTGTTACTTCTTTGAAGAAGAAAATTAAATTTGGATGTTTTCACTTTTTGGACGATAAAGGTTGAAATTTTTTCTAAGTCCCCATTCAGAATGGGACTTTGTGACTTTTTTGAAGAAATGTATTGAATTTGGATTTTTTCACTTTTTGGATGAATAAAGTAGAAATTTTTTCCAAGTGCCCATTCAGAACCGGACTTTGTCACTTTTTTGAAGAAAAAAATTGAAATTTGATTTTTTCACTTTTGGGACTAAAAAAGATGAAATTTTGTTTTTTTCACTTTTTGGATGAAAAAAGTAGAAATTTTTTCCAAGTGCCTACTCAGAGTGGAATTTTTTTCACTTTTTCGAAGAAAAAAATTGAAATTAGATTTTTTCTCTTTTGGGACTAAAAAAGATGAAATTTTGATTTTTTCACTTTTTTGGTGAAATAAGTTGAAATTTTTTCCAAGTGCCTACTCAGAATGGATTTTTTTCACTTTTTTGAAGAAAAAAATGAAATTAGATTTTTTCACTTTTGGGACTAAAAAAGATGAAATTTTGATTTTTTCACTTTTTGGATGAAAAAAGTTGAAATTTTTTCCAAGTGCCCACTCAGAATGGATTTGTTTTCACTTTTTTGAAGAAAAAAATTGAAATTTGATTTTTTTCCCTTTTGGGACTAAAAAATATGAAATTTTGATTTTTCCACTTTTTTGGTGAAAAAAGTTGAAATTTTTTCCAAGTGCCCACTCAGAATGGGACTTTGT
The DNA here is from genome assembly GCF_031143425.1 of Pleurodeles waltl. Taxonomy (NCBI): domain Eukaryota; kingdom Metazoa; phylum Chordata; class Amphibia; order Caudata; family Salamandridae; genus Pleurodeles; species Pleurodeles waltl. The sequence goes on from NW_027150336.1 coordinate 22,945, forward strand.
CACTTTTTTGACAAAAACTATGAATTTGCAATTTTTCACTCTTTGGATCAAAAAAGTTTATCTTTCCATCCAATAAGTCAAAATGTCCCATTCTGACGAAGCGGCACACGTGTCAACTTAGACAAAAGTTGAATATTTTTCTAAGTCCCATCTCATAATGAGATGGGACTTAGAAAAAAATTCAACTTTTGTGAAAAGTCAAAAGAACTTCCAAGTCGCTTGTCAGAATGGGAATTTGTTACTTCTTTGAAGAAGAAAATTAAATTTGGATGTTTTCACTTTTTGGACGATAAAGGTTAAAAAAAATTCTAAGTCCCCATTCAGAATGGGACTTTGTGACTTTTTTTAAGAAATGTATTGAATTTGGATTTTTTCACTTTTTGGATGAAAAAAGTAGAAATTTTTTCCAAGTGCACATTCAGAACCAGACTTTGTCACTTTTTTGAAGAAAAAAATTAAAACTTGATTTTTTCACTTTTGGGACTAAAAAAGATGAAATTTTGATTTTCACTTTTTGGATGAAAAAAGTAGAAATTTTTTCCAAGTGCCTACTCAGAATGGATTTTTTTCACTTTTTTGAAGAAAAAAATTGAAATTTGATTTTTTCACTTTTGGGACTAAAAAAAGATGAAATTTTGATTTTTTCACATTTTTGGTGAAAAAAGTTGAAATTTTTTCCAAGTGCCTACTCAGAATGGAATTTTTTTCACTTTTTCAAAGAAAAAAATTGAAATTAGATTTTTTCACTTTTGGGACTAAAAAAGATGAAATTTTGATTTGTTCACTTTTTGGATGAAAAAAGTTGAAATTTTTTCCAAGTGCCCACTCAGAATGGATTTGTTTTCACTTTTTGAAAAAAAAAATTGAAATTTGATTTTTTTCCCTTTTGGGACTAAAAAATATGAAATTTTGATTTTTCCACTTTTTTGGTGAAAAAAGTTGAAATTTTTTCCAAGTGCCCACTCAGAATGGGACTTTGTCACTTTTTTGACAAAAACTATGAATTTGCAATTTTTCACTCTTTGGATCAAAAAAGTTTATCTTTCCATCCAATAAGTCAAAATGTCCCATTCTGACGAAGCGGCACACGTGTCAACTTAGACAAAAGTTGAATATTTTTCTAAGTCCCATCTCATAATGAGATGGGACTTAGAAAAAAATTCAACTTTTGTGAAAAGTCAAAAGAACTTCCAAGTCGCTTGTCAGAATGGGAATTTGTTACTTCTTTGAAGAAGAAAATTAAATTTGGATGTTTTCACTTTTTGGACGATAAAGGTTAAAAAAAATTCTAAGTCCCCATTCAGAATGGGACTTTGTGACTTTTTTGAAGAAATGTATTGAATTTGGATTTTTTCACTTTTTGGATGAATAAAGTAGAAATTTTTTACAAGTGCCCATTCAGAACCGGACTTTGTCACTTTTTGGAAGAAAAAAATTGACATTTGATTTTTTCACTTTTGGGACTAAAAAAGATGAAATTTGGATTTTTTCACTTTTTGGATGAAAAAGGTAGAAATTTTTTCCAAGTGCCTACTCAGAATGGAATTTTTTTCACTTTTTCGAAGAAAAAAATTGAAATTAGATTTTTTCACTTTTGGGACTAAAAAAGATGAAATTTTGATTTTTTCACTTTTTGGATGAAAAAAGTTGAAATTTTTTCCAAGTGCCCACTCAGAATGGATTTGTTTTCACTTTTTTGAAGAAAAAAATTGAAATTTGATTTTTTTCCCTTTTGGGACTAAAAAATATGAAATTTTGATTTTTCCACTTTTTTGGTGAAAAAAGTTGAAATTTTTTCCAAGTGCCCACTCAGAATGGGACTTTGTCACTTTTTTGACAAAAACTATGAATTTGCAATTTTTCACTCTTTGGATCAAAAAAGTTTATCTTTCCATCCAATAAGTCAAAATGTCCCATTCTGACGAAGCGGCACACGTGTCAACTTAGACAAAAGTTGAATATTTTTCTAAGTCCCATCTCATAATGAGATGGGACTTAGAAAAAAATTCAACTTTTGTGAAAAGTCAAAAGAACTTCCAAGTCGCTTGTCAGAATGGGAATTTGTTACTTCTTTGAAGAAGAAAATTAAATTTGGATGTTTTCACTTTTTGGACGATAAAGGTTCAAAAAAATTCTAAGTCCCCATTCAGAATGGGACTTTGTGACTTTTTTGAAGAAATGTATTGAATTTGGATTTTTTCTCTTTTTGGATGAATAAAGTAGAAATTTTTTACAAGTGCCCATTCAGAACCGGACTTTGTCACTTTTTGGAAGAAAAAAATTGACATTTGATTTTTTCACTTTTGGGACTAAAAAAGATGAAATTTGGATTTTTCACTTTTTGGATGAAAAAGGTAGAAATTTTTTCCAAGTGCCTACTCAGAATGGAATTTTTTTCACTTTTTCGAAGAAAAAAATTTAAATTAGATTTTTTCACTTTTGGGACTAAAAAAGATTAAATTTTGATTTTTTCACTTTTTTGGTGAAAAAAGTTGACATTTTTTCCAAGTGCCTACTCAGAATGGATTTTTTTTCACTTTTTTGAAGAAAAAAATTAAATTAGATTTTTTCACTTTTGGGACTAAAAAAGATGAAATTTTGATTTTTTCACTTTTTTGGTGAAAAAAGTTGAAATTTTTTCCAAGTGCCCACTCAGAATGGGACTTTGTCACTTTTTTGACAAAAACTATGAATTTGCAATTTTTCACTCTTTGGATCAAAAAAGTTTATCTTTCCATCCAATAAGTCAAAATGTCCCATTCTGACGAAGCGGCACACGTGTCAACTTAGACAAAAGTTGAATATTTTTCTAAGTCCCATCTCATAATGAGATGGGACTTAGAAAAAAATTCAACTTTTGTGAAAAGTCAAAAGAACTTCCAAGTCGCTTGTCAGAATGGGAATTTGTTACTTCTTTGAAGAAGAAAATTAAATTTGGATGTTTTCACTTTTTGGACGATAAAGGTTCAAAAAAATTCTAAGTCCCCATTCAGAATGGGACTTTGTGACTTTTTTGAAGAAATGTATTGAATTTGGATTTTTTCTCTTTTTGGATGAATAAAGTAGAAATTTTTTACAAGTGCCCATTCAGAACCGGACTTTGTCACTTTTTGGAAGAAAAAAATTGACATTTGATTTTTTCACTTTTGGGACTAAAAAAGATGAAATTTGGATTTTTTCACTTTTTGGATGAAAAAGGTAGAAATTTTTTCCAAGTGCCTACTCAGAATGGAATTTTTTTCACTTTTTCGAAGAAAAAAATTGAAATTAGATTTTTTCACTTTTGGGACTAAAAAAGATTAAATTTTGATTTTTTCACTTTTTTGGTGAAAAAAGTTGACATTTTTTCCAAGTGCCTACTCAGAATGGATTTTTTTTCACTTTTTTGAAGAAAAAAATTAAATTAGATTTTTTCACTTTTGGGACTAAAAAAGATGAAATTTTGATTTTTTCACTTTTTGGATGAAAAAAGTTGAAATTTTTTCCAAGTGCCAACTCAGAATGGATTTTTTTTCACTTTTTTGAAGAAAAAAATTAAATTAGATTTTTTCACTTTTGGGACTAAAAAAGATGAAATTTTGATTTTTTCACTTTTTGGATGAAAAAAGTTGAAATTTTTTCCAAGTGCCAACTCAGAATGGATTTTTTTAAAACTTTTTGAAGAAAAAAATTGAAATTTGATTTTTTCCCTTTTGGGACTAAAAAATATGAAATTTGGATTTTTCCACTTTTTTGGTGAAAAAAGTTGAAATTTTTTCCAAGTGCCCACTCAGAATGGGACTTTGTCACTTTTTTGACAAAAACTATGAATTTGCAATTTTTCACTCTTTGGATCAAAAAAGTTTATCTTTCCATCCAATAAGTCAAAATGTCCCATTCTGACATGGAAGCGGCACACATGTCAACTTAGACAAAAGTTGAATATTTTTCTAAGTCCCATCTCATAATGAGATGGGACTTAGAAAAAAATTCAACTTTTGTGAAAAGTCAAAAGAACTTCCAAGTCGCTTGTCAGAATGGGAATTTGTTACTTCTTTGAAGAAGAAAATTAAATTTGGATGTTTTCACTTTTTGGACGATAAAGGTTGAAATTTTTTCTAAGTCCCCATTCAGAATGGGACTTTGTGACTTTTTTGAAGAAATGTATTGAATTTGGATTTTTTCACTTTTTGGATGAATAAAGTAGACATTTTTTCCAAGTGCCCATTCAGAACCGGACTTTGTCACTTTTTTGAAGAAAAAAATTGAAATTTGATTTTTCACTTTTGGGACTAAAAAAGATGAAATTTTGTTTTTTTCACTTTTTGGATGAAAAAAGTAGAAATTTTTTCCAAGTGCCTACTCAGAGTGGAATTTTTTTCACTTTTTCGAAGAAAAAAATTGAAATTAGATTTTTTCTCTTTTGGGACTAAAAAAGATGAAATTTTGATTTTTTCACTTTTTTGGTGAAATAAGTTGAAATTTTTTCCAAGTGCCTACTCAGAATGGATTTTTTTCACTTTTTTGAAGAAAAAAATGAAATTAGATTTTTTCACTTTTGGGACTAAAAAAGATGAAATTTTGATTTTTTCACTTTTTGGATGAAAAAAGTTGAAATTTTTTCCAAGTGCCCACTCAGAATGGATTTGTTTTCACTTTTTTGAAGAAAAAAATTGAAATTTGATTTTTTTCCCTTTTGGGACTAAAAAATATGAAATTTTGATTTTTCCACTTTTTTGGTGAAAAAAGTTGAAATTTTTTCCAAGTGCCCACTCAGAATGGGACTTTGTCACTTTTTTGACAAAAACTATGAATTTGCAATTTTTCACTCTTTGGATCAAAAAAGTTTATCTTTCCATCCAATAAGTCAAAATGTCCCATTCTGACGAAGCGGCACACGTGTCAACTTAGACAAAAGTTGAATATTTTTCTAAGTCCCATCTCATAATGAGATGGGACTTAGAAAAAAATTCAACTTTTGTGAAAAGTCAAAAGAACTTCCAAGTCGCTTGTCAGAATGGGAATTTGTTACTTCTTTGAAGAAGAAAATTAAATTTGGATGTTTTCACTTTTTGGACGATAAAGGTTAAAAAAAATTCTAAGTCCCCATTCAGAATGGGACTTTGTGACTTTTTTGAAGAAATGTATTGAATTTGGATTTTTTCTCTTTTGGATGAATAAAGTAGAAATTTTTTACAAGTGCCCATTCAGAACCGGACTTTGTCACTTTTTGGAAGAAAAAAATTGACATTTGATTTTTTCACTTTTGGGACTAAAAAAGATGAAATTTGGATTTTTTCACTTTTTGGATGAAAAAGGTAGAAATTTTTTCCAAGTGCCTACTCAGAATGGAATTTTTTTCACTTTTTCGAAGAAAAAAATTGAAATTAGATTTTTTCACTTTTGGGATTAAAAAAGATGAAATTTTGATTTTTTCACTTTTTTGGTGAAAAAAGTTGACATTTTTTCCAAGTGCCTACTCAGAATGGATTTTTTTTCACTTTTTTGAAGAAAAAAATTGAATTAGATTTTTTCACTTTTGGGACTAAAAAAGATGAAATTTTGATTTTTTCACTTTTTGGATGAAAAAAGTTGAAATTTTTTCCAAGTGCCAACTCAGAATGGATTTTTTTTCACTTTTTTGAAGAAAAAAATTAAATTAGATTTTTTCACTTTTGGGACTAAAAAAGATGAAATTTTGATTTTTTCACTTTTTGGATGAAAAAAGTTGAAATTTTTTCCAAGTGCCAACTCAGAATGGATTTTTTAAAAACTTTTTTGAAGAAAAAAATTGAAATTTGATTTTTTCCCTTTTGGGACTAAAAAATATGAAATTTGGATTTTTCCACTTTTTTGGTGAAAAAAGTTGAAATTTTTTCCAAGTGCCCACTCAGAATGGGACTTTGTCACTTTTTTGACAAAAACTATGAATTTGCAATTTTTCACTCTTTGGATCAAAAAAGTTTATCTTTCCATCCAATAAGTCAAAATGTCCCATTCTGACATGGGAAGCGGCACACATGTCAACTTAGACAAAAGTTGAATATTTTTCTAAGTCCCATCTCATAATGAGATGGGACTTAGAAAAAAATTCAACTTTTGTGAAAAGTCAAAAGAACTTCCAAGTCGCTTGTCAGAATGGGAATTTGTTACTTCTTTGAAGAAGAAAATTAAATTTGGATGTTTTCACTTTTTGGACGATAAAGGTTGAAATTTTTTCTAAGTCCCCATTCAGAATGGGACTTTGTGACTTTTTTGAAGAAATGTATTGAATTTGGATTTTTTCACTTTTTGGATGAATAAAGTAGAAATTTTTTCCAAGTGCCCATTCAGAACCGGACTTTGTCACTTTTTTGAAGAAAAAAATTGAAATTTGATTTTTTCACTTTTGGGACTAAAAAAGATGAAATTTTGTTTTTTTCACTTTTTGGATGAAAAAAGTAGAAATTTTTTCCAAGTGCCTACTCAGAGTGGAATTTTTTTCACTTTTTCGAAGAAAAAAATTGAAATTAGATTTTTTCTCTTTTGGGACTAAAAAAGATGAAATTTTGATTTTTTCACTTTTTGGATGAAAAAAGTAGAAATTTTTTCCAAGTGCCTACTCAGAGTGGAATTTTTTTCACTTTTTCGAAGAAAAAAATTGAAATTAGATTTTTTCACTTTTGGGACTAAAAAAGATGAAATTTTGATTTTTTCACTTTTTGGATGAAAAAAGTTGAAATTTTTTCCAAGTGCCAACTCAGAATGGATTTTTAAAAACTTTTTTGAAGAAAAAAATTGAAATTTGATTTTTTCCCTTTTGGGACTAAAAAATATGAAATTTGGATTTTTCCACTTTTTTGGTGAAAAAAGTTGAAATTTTTTCCAAGTGCCCACTCAGAATGGGACTTTGTCACTTTTTTGACAAAAACTATGAATTTGCAATTTTTCACTCTTTGGATCAAAAAAGTTTATCTTTCCATCCAATAAGTCAAAATGTCCCATTCTGACATGGGAAGCGGCACACATGTCAACTTAGACAAAAGTTGAATATTTTTCTAAGTCCCATCTCATAATGAGATGGGACTTAGAAAAAAATTCAACTTTTGTGAAAAGTCAAAAGAACTTCCAAGTCGCTTGTCAGAATGGGAATTTGTTACTTCTTTGAAGAAGAAAATTAAATTTGGATGTTTTCACTTTTTGGACGATAAAGGTTGAAATTTTTTCTAAGTCCCCATTCAGAATGGGACTTTGTGACTTTTTTGAAGAAATGTATTGAATTTGGATTTTTTCACTTTTTGGATGAATAAAGTAGAAATTTTTTCCAAGTGCCCATTCAGAACCGGACTTTGTCACTTTTTTGAAGAAAAAAATTGAAATTTGATTTTTTCACTTTTGGGACTAAAAAAGATGAAATTTTGTTTTTTTCACTTTTTGGATGAAAAAAGTAGAAATTTTTTCCAAGTGCCTACTCAGAGTGGAATTTTTTTCACTTTTTCGAAGAAAAAAATTGAAATTAGATTTTTTCTCTTTTGGGACTAAAAAAGATGAAATTTTGATTTTTTCACTTTTTTGGTGAAATAAGTTGAAATTTTTTCCAAGTGCCTACTCAGAATGGATTTTTTTCACTTTTTTGAAGAAAAAAATGAAATTAGATTTTTTCACTTTTGGGACTAAAAAAGATGAAATTTTGATTTTTTCACTTTTTGGATGAAAAAAGTTGAAATTTTTTCCAAGTGCCCACTCAGAATGGATTTGTTTTCACTTTTTTGAAGAAAAAAATTGAAATTTGATTTTTTTCCCTTTTGGGACTAAAAAATATGAAATTTTGATTTTTCCACTTTTTTGGTGAAAAAAGTTGAAATTTTTTCCAAGTGCCCACTCAGAATGGGACTTTGTCACTTTTTTGACAAAAACTATGAATTTGCAATTTTTCACTCTTTGGATCAAAAAAGTTTATCTTTCCATCCAATAAGTCAAAATGTCCCATTCTGACGAAGCGGCACACGTGTCAACTTAGACAAAAGTTGAATATTTTTCTAAGTCCCATCTCATAATGAGATGGGACTTAGAAAAAAATTCAACTTTTGTGAAAAGTCAAAAGAACTTCCAAGTCGCTTGTCAGAATGGGAATTTGTTACTTCTTTGAAGAAGAAAATTAAATTTGGATGTTTTCACTTTTTGGACGATAAAGGTTAAAAAAAATTCTAAGTCCCCATTCAGAATGGGACTTTGTGACTTTTTTTAAGAAATGTATTGAATTTGGATTTTTTCACTTTTTGGATGAAAAAAGTAGAAATTTTTTCCAAGTGCACATTCAGAACCAGACTTTGTCACTTTTTTGAAGAAAAAAATTAAAACTTGATTTTTTCACTTTTGGGACTAAAAAAGATGAAATTTTGATTTTTTCACTTTTTGGATGAAAAAAGTAGAAATTTTTTCCAAGTGCCTACTCAGAATGGATTTTTTTCACTTTTTTGAAGAAAAAAATTGAAATT
>NW_027150337.1:0-31198 GCF_031143425.1 Pleurodeles waltl
CACTTGGAAAAAATTTCAACTTTTTTCATCCACAAAGTGAGAAAAAATCCAAATTTCATCTTTTTTAGTCCCAAAAGTGAAAAAATCTAATTTCAATTTTTTTCTTCAAAAAAGTGACAAAGTCCGGTTCTGAGTTGGCACTTTTAAAAAATTTCAGCTTTTTTCATCCAAAAAGTGAAAAAATCCAAATTCACTACATTTCTTCAAAAAAGTCACAAAGTCCCATTCTGAATGGGGACTTAGAAAAAATTTCAACCTTTATCGTCCAAAAAGTGAAAACTTCCAAATTTAATTTTCTTCTTCAAAGAAGTAACAAATTCCCATTATGACAAAGGACTTGGAAGCTCTTTTGACTTTTCACAAAAGTTGAATTTTTTTCTAAGTCCCATCTCATTATGAGATGGGACTTAGAAAAATATTCAACTTTTGTCTAAGTTGACATGTGTGCCGCTTCCCATGTCAGAATGGGACATTTTGACTTATTGGATGGAAAGATAAACTTTTTTGATCCAAATAGTGAAAAAGTGCAAATCATAGTTTTTGTCAAAAAAAGTGACAAAGTCCCTTCTGAGTGGGCACTTGGAAAAAATTTCAACTTTTTTCATCCAAAAAGTGAAAAAATCCAAATTTCATCTTTTTTAGTCCCAAAAGTGAAAAAATCAAATTTCAATTTTTTTCTTCAAAAATGTGAAAAAGAAAAATCATTCTGAGTGGACACTTGGAAAAAATTTCAACTTTTTTCATCCAAAAAAGTGAAAAAAATCCAAATTTCATCTTTTTTAGTCCCAAAGTGAAAAAAATCAAATTTCATTTTTTTTCTTCAAAAAAGTGAAAAAAATTCTATTCTGAGTGGGCACTTGGAAAAAATTTCAACTTTTTTCACCAAAAAAGTGAAAAAATCCAAATTTCATCTTTTTAGTCCCAAAAGTGAAAAAATCTAATTTCAATTTTTTCTTCAAAAAAGTGAAAAAAATTCCATTCTGAGTGGGCACTTGGAAATAATTTCAACTTTTTTCATCCAAAAAGTGAAAAAATCTAAATTTCATCTTTTTTAGTCCCAAAAGTGAAAAAATCTAATTTCAATTTTTTTCTTCAACTAAGTGACAAAGTCCGGTTCTGAGTTGGCACTTTTAAAAAATTTCAACTTTTGTCATCCAAAAAGTGAAAAAATCCAAATTCACTACATTTCTTCAAAAAGTCACAAAGTCCATTCTGAATGCGGACTTAGAAAAAAATTCAACCTTTATCGTCCAAAAAGTGAAAACTTCCAAATTTAATTTTCTTCTTCAAAGAAGTAACAAATTCCCATTCTGACAAAGGACTTGGAAGCTCTTTTGACTTTTCACAAAAGTTGAATTTTTTTCTAAGTCCCATCTCATTATTAGATGGGACTTAGAAAAATATTCAACTTTTGTCTAAGTTGACATGTGTGCCGCTTCCCATGTCAGAATGGGACATTTTGACTTATTGGATTGAAAGATAAACTTTTTTGATCCAAATAGTGAAAAAGTGCAAATTCATAGTTTTTGTCAAAAAAGTGACAACGTCCCATTCTGAGTGGGCACTTGGGAAAAAAAATCAACTTTTTTCATCCAAAAAGTTAAATAATCCAAAATTTCATCTTTTTTAGTCCCAAAAGTAAAAAAATCAAATTTCAATTTTTTTCTTCAAAAAAGTGAAAAAAAAATCATTCTGAGTGGGCACTTGGAAGAAATTTCAACTTTTTTCACCAAAAAAGTGAAAAAATCCAAATTTCATCTTTTTAGTCCCAAAAGTGAAAAAATCAAATTTCAATTTTTTTTCTTCAAAAAAGTGAACAAAATTCTATTCTGAGTGGGCACTTGGAAAAAATTTCAACTTTTTTCAACCAAAAAAGTGAAAAAATCCAAATTTCATCTTTTTTTAGTCCCAAAAGTGAAAAAATCAAATTTCAATTTCTTTCTTCAAAAAAGTTTAAAAAATTCCATTCTGAGTGGGCACTTGGAAAAAATTTCAACTTTTTTCATCGAAAAAGTGAAAAAAAATCCAAATTTCATCTTTTTTAGTCCCAAAAGTGAAAAAATCAAATTTCAATTTTTTTCTACAAAAAAGTGAGAAAAAAAAAATCATTCTGAGTGGGCACTTGGAAAAAATTTCAACTTTTTTCATCCAAAAATGTGAAAAAATCCAAATTTCATCTTTTTTAGTCCCAAAAGTGAAAAATCAAATTTCATTTTTTTTCTTCAAAAAAGTGAAAAATTTCTATTCTGAGTGGGCACTTGGAAAAAATGTCAAATTTTTTCACCAAAAAAGTGAAAAAAATCTAAATTTCATCTTTTTTAGTCCCAAAAGTGAAAAAATCAAATTCCATTTTTTTTCTTCAAAAAAGTGAAACAAATTCTATTCTGAGTGGCACGTTGGCTTGAAAAATTTCATACTTTTTTCACCAAAAAAGTGAAAAAATCCCAATTTATCATTTTTAGTCCCAAAAGTGAAAAAAATCTAATTTCAATTTTTTTCTTCAAAAAAGTGAAAAAAATTCCATTCTGAGTGGGCACTTGGAAAAAATTTCAACTTTTTTCATCCAAAAATGTGAAAAAATCCAAATTTCATCTTTTTTAGTCCCAAAAGTGAAAAAATCAAATTTCATTTTTTTTCTTCAAAAAAGTGAAAAAATTCTATTCTGAGTGGGCACTTGGAAAAAATTTCAACTTTTTTCACCAAAAAAGTGAAAAAATCCCAATTTATCATTTTTAGTCCCAAAAGTGAAAAAATCTAATTTCAATTTTTTTCTTCAAAAAAAGTGAAAAAAAATTCCATCTGAGTGGGCACTTGGAAAAAATTTCAACTTTTTTCATCCAAAAAGTGAAAAAATCCAAATTTCATATTTTTTAGTCCCAAAAGTGAAAAAATCTAATTTCAATTTTTTTCTTCAAAAAAGTGACAAAGTCCGGTTCTGAGTTGGCACTTTTAAAAAATGTCAACTTTTTTCATCCAAAAAGTGAAAAAATCCAAATTCACTACATTTCTTCAAAAAAGTCACAAAGTCCCATTCTGAATGGGGACTTAGGAAAAAATTTCAACCTTTATCGTCCAAAAAGTGAAAACTTCCAAATTTAATTTTCTTCTTCAAAGAAGTAACAAATTCCCATTATGACAAAGGACTTGAAGCTCTTTTGACTTTTCACAAAAGTTGAATTTTTTTCTAAGTCCCATCTCATTATGAGATGGGACTTAGAAAAATATCAACTTTTGTCTAAGTTGACATGTGTGCCGCTTCCCATGTCAGAATGGGACATTTTGACTTATTGGATGGAAAGATAAACTTTTTTGATCCAAATAGTGAAAAAGTGCAAATTCATAGTTTTTGTCAAAAAAGTGACAAAGTCCCATTCTGAGTGGGCACTTGGAAAAAAATTTCAACTTTTTCATCCAAAAAGTGAAAAAATCCAAATTTCATCTTTTTTAGTCCAAAAGTGAAAAAATCAAATTTCAATTTTTTTCTTCAAAAAAGTGAAAAAAAAAATCATTCTGAGTGGACACTTGGAAAAAATTTCAACTTTTTTCATCCAAAAAAGTGAAAAAATCCAAATTTTCATCTTTTTTAGTCCAAAAGTGAAAAAATCAAATTTCATTTTTTTTCTTCAAAAAAGTGAAAAAATTCTATTCTGAGTGGGCACTTGGAAAAAATTTCAACTTTTTTCACCAAAAAAGTGAAAAAATCCAAATTTCATCTTTTTTAGTCCCAAAAGTGAAAAAATCATAATTTCAATTTTTTTCTTCAAAAAAGTGACAAAGTCCGGTTCTGAGTTGGCACTTTTAAAAAATTTCAACTTTTTTCATCCAAAAAGTGAAAAAATCCAAATTCACTACTTTTCTTCAAAAAAGTCACAAAGTCCCATTCTGAATGGGGACTTAGAAAAAAATTTCAACCTTTATCGTCCAAAAAGTGAAAACTTCCAAATTTAATTTTCTTCTTCAAAGAAGTAACAAATTCCCATTATGACAAAGGACTTGGAAGCTCTTTTGACTTTTCACAAAAGTTGAATTTTTTTCTAAGTCCCATCTCATTATGAGATGGGACTTAGAAAAATATTCAACTTTTGTCTAAGTTGACATGTGTGCCGCTTCCATGTCAGAATGGGACATTTTGACTTATTGGATGGAAAGATAAACTTTTTGATCCAAATAGTGAAAAAGTGCAAATTCATAGTTTTTGTCAAAAAAAGTGACAAAGTCCCATTTCTGAGTGGGCACTTGGAAAAAATTTCAACTTTTTTCATCCAAAAAGTGAAAAAATCCAAATTTCATCTTTTTTAGTCCCAAAAGTGAAAAAATCAAATTTCAATTTTTTTCTTCAAAAAAGTGAAAAAAAAAAATCATTCTGAGTGGACACTTGGAAAAAATTTCAACTTTTTTCATCCAAAAAAGTGAAAAAATCCAAATTTCATCTTTTTTAGTCCCAAAAGTGAAAAAAATCAAATTTCATATTTTTTCTTCAAAAAAGTGAAAAAAATTCTATTCTGAGTGGGCACTTGGAAAAAATTTCAACTTTTTTCACCAAAAAAGTGAAAAAATCCAAATTTCATCTTTTTTAGTCCCAAAAGTGAAAAAATCTAATTTCAATTTTTTTCTTCAAAAAAGTGACAAAGTCCGGTTCTGAGTTGGCACTTTTAAAAAATTTCAACTTTTGTCATCCAAAAAGTGAAAAAATCCAAATTCACTACATTTCTTCAAAAAAGTCACAAAGTCCCATTCTGAATGCGGACTTAGAAAAAAATTTCAACCTTTATCGTCCAAAAAGTGAAAACTTCCAAATTTAATTTTCTTCTTCAAAGAAGTAACAAATTCCCATTCTGACAAAGGACTTGGAAGCTCTTTTGACTTTTCACAAAAGTTTAATTTTTTTCTAAGTCCCATCTCATTATGAGATGGGACTTAGAAAAATATTCAACTTTTGTCTAAGTTGACATGTGTGCCGCTTCCCATGTCAGAATGGGACATTTTTACTTATTGGATGGAAAGATAAACTTTTTTTGATCCAAATAGTGAAAAAGTGCAAATTCATAGTTTTTGTCTAAAAAGTGACAAAGTCCATTCTGAGTGGGCACTTGGAAAAAATTTCAACTTTTTTCATCCAAAAAGTGAAAAAATCCAAATTTCATCTTTTTAGTCCCAAAAGTGAAAAAATCAAATTTCAATTTTTTTCTTCAAAAAAGTGAAAAAAATTCTATTCTGAGTGGGCACTTGGAAAAAATTTCAACTTTTTTCACAAAAAAAGTGAAAAAATCCAAATTTCATCTTTTTTAGTCCCAAAAGTGAAAAAATCTAATTTCAATTTTTTCTTCAAAAAAAGTGAAAAAAATTCCATTCTGAGTGGGCACTTGGAAAAAATTTCAACTTTTTTCATCCAAAAAGTGAAAAAATCTAAATTTCATCTTTTTTAGTCCCAAAAGTGAAAAAATCAAATTTCATATTTTTTCTTCAAAAAAGTGAAAAAAATTCTATTCTGAGTGGGCACTTGGAAAAAATTTCAACTTTTTTCACCAAAAAAGTGAAAAAATCCAAATTTCATCTTTTTTAGTCCCAAAAGTGAAAAAATCTAATTTCAATTTTTTTCTTCAAAAAAGTGACAAAGTCCGGTTCTGAGTTGGCACTTTTAAAAAATTTCAACTTTTGTCATCCAAAAAGTGAAAAAATCCAAATTCACTACATTTCTTCAAAAAAGTCACAAAGTCCCATTCTGAATGCGGACTTAGAAAAAAATTTCAACCTTTATCGTCCAAAAAGTGAAAACTTCCAAATTTTAATTTTCTTCTTCAAAGAAGTAACAAATTCCCATTCTGACAAAGGACTTGGAAGCTCTTTTGACTTTCACAAAAGTTAAATTTTTTGTCTAAGTCCCATCTCATTATGAGATGGGACTTAGAAAAATATTCAACTTTTGTCTAAGTTGACATGTGTGCCGCTTCCCATGTCAGAATGGGACATTTTTACTTATTGGATGGAAAGATAAACTTTTTTGATCCAAATAGTGAAAAAGTGCAAATTCATAGTTTTTGTCTAAAAGTGACAAAGTCCCATTCTGAGTGGGCACTTGGAAAAAATTTCAACTTTTTTCATCCAAAAGTGAAAAAATCCAAATTTCATCTTTTTTAGTCCCAAAAGTGAAGAAATCAAATTTCAATTTTTTTCTTCAAAAAAGTGAAAAAAAAAATCATTCTGAGTGACACTTGGAAAAAATTTCAACTTTTTTCATCCAAAAAAAGTGAAAAAATCAAAATTTCATCTTTTTTAGTCCCAAAAGTGAAAAAATCAAATTTCATTTTTTTTCTTCAAAAAAGTGAAAAAAATTCCATTCTGAGTGGGCACTTGGAAAAAAATTTCAAATTTTTTCATCCAAAAAGTGAAAAAATCTAAATTTCAAATTTTTTAGTCCCAAAAGTGAAAAAATCAAATTTCAATTTTTTTCTTCAACTAAGTGACAAAGTCCGGTTCTGAGTTGGCACTTTTAAAAAATTTCAACTTTTGTCATCCAAAAAGTGAAAAAATCCAAATTCACTACATTTCTTCAAAAAAGTCACAAAGTCCCATTCTGAATGCGGACTTAGAAAAAATTTCAACCTTTATCGTCCAAAAAGTGAAAACTTCCAAATTTAATTTTCTTCTTCAAAGAAGTAACAAATTCCCATTCTGACAAAGGACTTGGAAGCTCTTTTGACTTTTCACAAAAGTTGAATTTTTTTCTAAGTCCCATCTCATTATGAGATGGGACTTAGAAAAATATTCAACTTTTGTCTAAGTTAACATGTGTGCCGCTTCCCATGTCAGAATAGGACATTTTGACTTATTGGATGGAAAGATAAACTTTTTTGATCCAAATAGTGAAAAAGTGCAAATTCATAGTTTTTTGTCAAAAAAGTGACAAAGTCCCATTCTGAGTGGGTACTTGGAAAAAATTTCAACTTTTTTCATCCAAAAAGTGAAAAAATCCAAATTTCATCTTTTTTAGTCCCAAAAGTGAAAAAATCAAATTTCAATTTTTTTCTTCAAAAAAGTGAAAAAAAAAAATCATTCTGAGTGGACACTTGGAAAAAATTTCAACTTTTTCATCCAAAAAAGTGAAAAAATCCAAATTTCATCTTTTTTAGTCCCAAAAGTGAAAAAATCAAATTTCAATTTTTTTCTTCAAAAAAGTGAAAAAAAAAATCATTCTGAGTGGACACTTGGAAAATATTTCAACTTTTTTCATCCAAAAAAGTGAAAAAATCCAAATTTCATCTTTTTTAGTCCCAAAAGTGAAAAAATCAAATTTCATTTTTTTTCTTCAAAAAAGTGAAAAAAATTCTATTCTGAGTGGGCACTTGGAAAAAATTTCAACTTTTTTCACAAAAAAAAGTGAAAAAATCCAAATTTCATCTTTTTTAGTCCCAAAAGTGAAAAAATCTAATTTCAATTTTTTCTTCAAAAAAGTGAAAAAAATTCCATTCTGAGTGGGCACTTGGAAAAATTTCAACTTTTTTCATCCAAAAAGTGAAAAAATCTAAATTTCATCTTTTTTAGTCCCAAAAGTGAAAAAATCAAATTTCAATTTTTTTCTTCAACTAAGTGACAAAGTCCGGTTCTGAGTTGGCACTTTAAAAAATTTCAACTTTTGTCATCCAAAAAGTGAAAAAATCCAAATTCACTACATTTCTTCAAAAAAGTCACAAAGTCCCATTCTGAATGCGGACTTAGAAAAAATTTCAACCTTTATCGTCCAAAAAGTGAAAACTTCCAAATTTATTTTTCTTCTTCAAAGAAGTAACAAATTCCCATTCTGACAAAGGACTTGGAAGCTCTTTTGACTTTTCACAAAAGTTGAATTTTTTTCTAAGTCCCATCTCATTATTAGATGGGACTTAGAAAAATATTCAACTTTTGTCTAAGTTGACATGTGTGCCGCTTCCCATGTCAGAATGGGACATTTTGACTTATTGGATTGAAAGATAAACTTTTTTGATCCAAATAGTGAAAAAGTGCAAATTCATCGTTTTTGTCAAAAAAGTGACAACGTCCCATTCTGAGTGGGCACTTGGGAAAAAAAATCAACTTTTTTCATCCAAAAAGTTAAAAAATCCAAATTTCATCTTTTTTAGTCCCAAAAGTAAAAAAATCAAATTTCAAATTTTTTTCTTCAAAAAGTGAAAAAAAAATCATTCTGAGTGGGCACTTGGAAGAAATTTCAACTTTTTTCACCAAAAAAGTGAAAAAATCCAAATTTCATCTTTTTTAGTCCCAAAAGTGAAAAAATCAAATTTCAATTTTTTTCTTCAAAAAAGTGAAAAAAAATCTATTCTGAGTGGGCACTTGGAAAAAATTTCAACTTTTTTCACCAAAAAAGTGAAAAAATCCAAATTTCATCTTTTTTAGTCCCAAAAGTGAAAAAATCAAATTTCAATTTCTTTCTTCAAAAAAGTTTAAAAAATTCCATTCTGAGTGGGCACTTGGAAAAATTTCAACTTTTTTCATCGAAAAAGTGAAAAAAATCCAAATTTCATCTTTTTAAGTCCCAAAAGTGAAAAAATCAAATTTCAATTTTTTTCTTCAAAAAAGTGAGAAAAAAAAATCATTCTGAGTGGGCACTTGGAAAAAATTTCAACTTTTTTCATCCAAAAATGTGAAAAAATCCAAATTTCATCTTTTTTAGTCCCAAAAGTGAAAAAATCAAATTTCATTTTTTTCCTTCAAAAAAGTGAAAAAATTCTATTCTGAGTGGGCACTTGGAAAAAATTTCAACTTTTTTCACCAAAAAAGTGAAAAAATCTAAATTTCATCTTTTTTAGTCCCAAAAGTGAAAAAATCAAATTCCATTTTTTTTCTTCAAAAAAGTGAAACAAATTCTATTCTGAGTGGGCACTTGGAAAAAATTTCAACTTTTTTCACCAAAAAAGTGAAAAAATCCCAATTTATCATTTTTAGTCCCAAAAGTGAAAAAATCTAATTTCAATTTTTTTCTTCAAAAAAGTGAAAAAAATTCCATTCTGAGTGGGCACTTGGAAAAAATTTCAACTTTTTTCATCCAAAAAGTGAAAAAATCCAAAATTTCATCTTTTTTAGTCCCAAAAGTGGAAAAAATCTAATTTCAATTTTTTTCTTCAAAAAAGTGACAAAGTCCGGTTCTGAGTTGGCACTTTTAAAAAATTTTAGCTTTTTTCATCCAAAAAGTGAAAAAATCCAAATTCACTACATTTCTTACAAAAAGTCACAAAGTCCCATTCTGAATGGGGACTTAGAAAAAATTTCAACCTTTATCGTCCAAAAAGTGAAAACTTCCAAATTTAATTTTCTTCTTCAAAGAAGTAACAAATTCCCCATTATGACAAAGGACTTGGAAGCTCTTTTGACTTTTCACAAAAGTTGAATTTTTTTCTAAGTCCCATCTCATTATGAGATGGGACTTAGAAAAATATTCAACTTTTGTCTAAGTTGACATGTGTGCCGCTTCCCATGTCAGAATGGGACATTTTGACTTATTGGATGGAAAGATAAACTTTTTTGATCCAAATAGTGAAAAAGTGCAAATTCATAGTTTTTGTCAAAAAAGTGACAAAGTCCCATTCTGAGTGGGCACTTGGAAAAAAATTTCAACTTTTTTCATCCAAAAAGTGAAAAAATCCAAATTTCATCTTTTTTAGTCCCAAAAGTGAAAAAAATCAAATTTCAATTTTTTTCTTCAAAAAAGTGAAAAAGAAAAATCATTCTGAGTGGACACTTGGAAAAAATTTCAACTTTTTTCATCCAAAAAAGTGAAAAAATCCAAATTTCATCTTTTTTAGTCCAAAAGTGAAAAAAATCTAATTTCATTTTTTTTTCTTCAAAAAAGTGAAAAAAATTCTATTCTGAGTGGGCACTTGGAAGAAATTTCAACTTTTTTCACCAAAAAAGTGAAAAAATCCAAATTTCATCTTTTTTAGTCCCAAAAGTGAAAAAATCAAATTTCAATTTTTTTCTTCAAAAAAGTGAAAAAAATTCTATTCTGAGTGGGCACTTGGAAAAAATTTCAACTTTTTTCACCAAAAAAGTGAAAAAATCCAAATTTCCATCTTTTTTAGTCCCAAAAGTGAAAAAATCAAATTTCAATTTCTTTCTTCAAAAAAAGTTTAAAAAATTCCATTCTGAGTGGGCACTTGGAAAAAATTTCAACTTTTTTCATCGAAAAAGTGAAAAAAAATCCAAATTTCATCTTTTTTAGTCCCAAAAGTGAAAAAATCAAATTTCAATTTTTTTCTTCAAAAAAGTGAGAAAAAAAAATCATTCTGAGTGGGCACTTGGAAAAAATTTCAACTTTTTTCATCCAAAAATGTGAAAAAATCCAAATTTCATCTTTTTTAGTCCCAAAAGTGAAAAAATCAAATTTCATTTTTTTTCTTCAAAAAAGTGAAAAAATTCTATTCTGAGTGGGCACTTGGAAAAAATTTCAACTTTTTTCACCAAAAAAGTGAAAAAATCCCAATTTATCATTTTTAGTCCCAAAAGTGAAAAAATCTAATTTCAATTTTTTTTCTTCAAAAAAAGTGAAAAAAATTCCATTCTGAGTGGGCACTTGGAAAAAATTTCAACTTTTTTCATCCAAAAAGTGAAAAAATCCTAATTTCAATTTTTTTCTTCAAAAAAGTGACAAAGTCCGGTTCTGAGCTGGCACTTTTAAAAAATTTCAACTTTTTTCATCCAAAAAGTGAAAAAATCCAAATTCACTACATTTCTTCAAAAAAGTCACAAAGTCCCATTCTGAATGGGGACTTAGAAAAAATTTCAACCTTTATCGTCCAAAAAGTGAAAACTTCCAAATTTAATTTTCTTCTTCAAAGAAGTAACAAATTCCCATTCTGACAAAGGACTTGGAAGCTCTTTTGACTTTTCACAAAAGTTGAATTTTTTTCTAAGTCCCATCTCATTATGAGATGGGACTTAGAAAAATATTCAACTTTTGTCTAAGTTGACATTTGTGCCGCTTCCCATGTCAGAATGGGACATTTTGACTTATTGGATGGAAAGATAAACTTTTTTGATCCAAATAGTGAAAAAGTGCAAATTCATAGTTTTTGTCAAAAAAGTGACAAAGTCCCATTCTGAGTGGGCACTTGGAAAAAATTTCAACTTTTTTCATCCAAAAAAGTGAAAAAATCCAAATTTCATCTTTTTTAGTCCAAAAGTGAAAAAATCAAATTTCAATTTTTTTCTTCAAAAAAGTGAAAAAAAAAATCATTCTGAGTGGACACTTGGAAAAAATTTCAACTTTTTTCATCCAAAAAAGTGAAAAATCCAAATTTCATCTTTTTTAGTCCAAAAGTGAAAAAATCAAATTTCATTTTTTTTCTTCAAAAAAGTGAAAAAAATTCTATTCTGAGTGGGCACTTGGAAAAAATTTCAACTTTTTTCACCAAAAAAGTGAACAAATCCAAATTTCATCTTTTTTAGTCCCAAAAGTGAAAAAATCTAATTTCAATTTTTTTTTCAAAAAAGTGAAAAAAAATTCCATTCTGAGTGGGCACTTGGAAAAAATTTCAACTTTTTTCATCCAAAAAGTGAAAAAATCTAAATTTCATCTTTTTTAGTCCCAAAAGTGAAAAAATCAAATTTCAATTTTTTTCTTCAACTAAGTGACAAAGTCCGGTTCTGAGTTGGCACTTTTAAAAAATTTCAACTTTTGTCATCCAAAAAGTGAAAAAATCCAAATTCACTACATTTCTTCAAAAAAGTCACAAAGTCCCATTCTGAATGCGGACTTAGAAAAAATTTCAACCTTTATCGTCCAAAAAGTGAAAACTTCCAAATTTAATTTTCTTCTTCAAAGAAGTAACAAATTCCCATTCTGACAAAGGACTTGGAAGCTCTTTTGACTTTTCACAAAAGTTGAATTTTTTTCTAAGTCCCATCTCATTATGAGATGGGACTTAGAAAAATATTCAACTTTTGTCTAAGTTAACATGTGTGCCGCTTCCCATGTCAGAATAGGACATTTTGACTTATTGGATGGAAAGATAAACTTTTTTGATCCAAATAGTGAAAAAGTGCAAATTCATAGTTTTTGTCAAAAAAGTGACAACGTCCCATTCTGAGTGGGCACTTGGAAAAAAAAATCAACTTTTTTCATCCAAAAAAGTTAAAAAATCCAAATTTCATCTTTTTTAGTCCCAAAAGTAAAAAAAATCAAATTTCAATTTTTTTCTTCAAAAAAGTGAAGAAAAAAAAATCATTCTGAGTGGGAACTTGGAAGAAATTTCAACTTTTTTCACCAAAAAAGTTAAAAAATCAAAATTTCATCTTTTTTAGTCCCAAAAGTGAAAAAAATCAAATTTCAATTTTTTTCTTCAAAAAAGTGACAAAGTCCGGTTCTGAGTTGGCACATTAAAAAAATTTCAACTTTTTTCATCCAAAAAGTGAAAAAATCCAAATTTCATCTTTTTTAGTCCCAAAAGTCAAAAAATCTAATTTCATTTTTTTTCTTCAAAAAAGTGAACAAAATTCTATTCTGAGTGGGCACTTGGAAAAAATTTCAACTTTTTTCACCAAAAAAGTGAAAAAATCCAAATTTCATCTTTTTTAGTCCCAAAAGTGAAAAAATCTAATTTTAATTTTTTTCTTCAAAAAAGTGAAAAAAATTCCATTCTGAGTGGGCACTTGGAAAAAATTTCAACTTTTTTCATCCAAAAAGTGAAAAAATCTAAATTTCATCTTTTTAGTCCCAAAAGTGAAAAAATCAAATTTCAATTTTTTTCTTCAACTAAGAGACAAAGTCCGGTTCTGAGTTGGCACTTTTAAAAAATTTCAACTTTTGTCATCCAAAAAGTGAAAAAATCCAAATTCACTTCATTTCTTCAAAAAAGTCACAAAGTCCCATTCTGAATGCGGACTTAGAAAAAATTTCAACCTTTATCGTCCAAAAAGTGAAAACTTCCAAATTTAATTTTTCTTCTTCAAAGAAGTAACAAATTCCCATTCTGACAAAGGACTTGGAAGCTCTTTTGACTTTTCACAAAAGTTGAATTTTTTCTAAGTCCCATCTCATTATGAGATGGACTTAGAAAAATATTCAACTTTTGTCTAAGTTGACATGTGTGCCGCTTCCCATGTCAGAATGGGACATTTTGACTTATTGGATGGAAAGATAAACTTTTTTGATCCAAATAGTGAAAAAGTGCAAATTCATAGTTTTTGTCAAAAAAGTTGACAAAGTCCCATTCTGAGTGGGCACTTGGAAAAAATTTCAACTTTTTTCATCCAAAAAGTGAAAAAATCCAAATTTCATCTTTTTTAGTCCCAAAAGTGAAAAAATCAAATTTCAATTTTTTTCTTCAAAAAAGTGAAAAAAAAAATCATTCTGAGTGGACACTTGGAAAAAATTTCAACTTTTTTCATCCAAAAAAGTGAAAAAATCCAAATTTCATCTTTTTTAGTCCCAAAAGTGAAAAAATCAAATTTCATTTTTTTTCTTCAAAAAAGTGAAAAAAATTCTATTCTGAGTGGGCACTTGGAAAAAATTTCAACTTTTTTCACCAAAAAAGTGAAAAAATCCAAATTTCATCTTTTTTAGTCCCAAAAGTGAAAAAATCTAATTTCAATTTTTTTCTTCAAAAAAGTGACAAAGTCCGGTTCTGAGTTGGCACTTTTAAAAAATTTCAACTTTTTTCATCCAAAAAGTGAAAAAATCCAAATTCACTACTTTTCTTCAAAAAAGTCACAAAGTCCCATTCTGAATGGGTCGACTTAGAAAAAATGTCAACCTTTATCGTCCAAAAAGTGAAAACTTCCAAATTTAATTTTCTTCTTCAAAGAAGTAACAAATTCCCATTGACAAAGGACTTGGAAGCTCTTTTGACTTTTCACAAAAGTTGAATTTTTTTCTAAGTCCCATCTCATTATGAGATGGGACTTAGAAAAATATTCAACTTTTGTCTAAGTTGACATGGTGTGCCGCTTCCCATGTCAGAATGGGACATTTTGACTTATTGGATGGAAAGATAAACTTTTTTGATCCAAATAGTGAAAAAGTGCAAATTCATAGTTTTTGTCAAAAAAGTGACAAAGTCCCATTCTGAGTGGGCACTTGGAAAAAATTTCAACTTTTTTCATCCAAAAAGTGAAAAAATCCAAATTTCATCTTTTTTAGTCCCAAAAGTGAAAAAATCAAATTTCAATTTTTTTCTTCAAAAAAGTGAAAAAAAAAAATCATTCTGAGTGGACACTTGGAAAAAATTTCAACTTTTTTCATCCAAAAAAGTGAAAAAAATCCAAATTTCATCTTTTTTTAGTCCCAAAAGTGAAAAAATCAAATTTCATATTTTTTCTTCAAAAAAGTGAAAAAAAATTCTATTCTGAGTGGGCACTTGGAAAAAAATTTCAACTTTTTTCACCAAAAAAGTGAAAAATCCAAATTTCATCTTTTTTAGTCCCAAAAGTGAAAAAATCTAATTTCAATTTTTTTCTTCAAAAAAGTGACAAAGTCCGGTTCTGAGTTGGCACTTTTAAAAAATTTCAACTTTTGTCATCCAAAAAGTGAAAAAATCCAAATTCACTACATTTCTTCAAAAAAGTCACAAAGTCCCATTCTGAATGCGGACTTAGAAAAAATTTCAACCTTTATCGTCCAAAAAGTGAAAACTTCCAAATTTAATTTTCTTCTTCAAAGAAGTAACAAATTCCCATTCTGACAAAGGACTTGGAAGCTCTTTTGACTTTTCACAAAAGTTTAATTTTTTTCTAAGTCCCATCTCATTATGAGATGGGACTTAGAAAAAATATTCAACTTTTGTCTAAGTTGACATGTGTGCCGCTTCCCATGTCAGAATGGGACATTTTTACTTATTGGATGGAAAGATAAACTTTTTTGATCCAAATAGTGAAAAAGTGCAAATTCATAGTTTTTGTCTAAAAAGTGACAAAGTCCCATTCTGAGTGGGCACTTGGAAAAAATTTCAACTTTTTTTCATCCAAAAAGTGAAAAAATCCAAATTTCATCTTTTTTAGTCCCAAAAGTGAAAAAATCAAATTTCAATTTTTTTCTTCAAAAAAGTGAAAAAAAAAAATCATTCTGAGTGGACACTTGGAAAAAATTTCAACTTTTTTCATCCAAAAAGTGAAAAAATCCAAATTTCATCTTTTTTAGTCCCAAAAGTGAAAAAATCAAATTTCATTTTTTTTCTTCAAAAAAGTGAAAAAAATTCCATTCTGAGTGGGCACTTGGAAAAAATTTCAAATTTTTTCATCCAAAAAGTGAAAAAATCTAAATTTCAAATTTTTTAGTCCCAAAAGTGAAAAAAATCAAATTTCAATTTTTTTTCTTCAACTAAGTGACAAAGTCCGGTTCTGAGTTGGCACTTTTAAAAAATTTCAACTTTTGTCATCCAAAAAGTGAAAAAATCCAAATTCACTACATTTCTTCAAAAAAGTCACAAAGTCCCATTCTGAATGCGGACTTAGAAAAAATTTCAACCTTTATCGTCCAAAAAGTGAAAACTTCCAAATTTAATTTTCTTCTTCAAAGAAGTAACAAATTCCCATTCTGACAAAGGACTTGGAAGCTCTTTTGACTTTTCACAAAAGTTGAATTTTTTTCTAAGTCCCATCTCATTATTAGATGGGACTTAGAAAAATATTCAACTTTTGTCTAAGTTGACATGTGTGCCGCTTCCCATGTCAGAATGGGACATTTTGACTTATTGGATTGAAAGATAAACTTTTTTGATCCAAATAGTGAAAAAGTGCAAATTCATAGTTTTTGTCAAAAAAGTGACAACGTCCCATTCTGAGTGGGCACTTGGGAAAAAAATCAACTTTTTTCATCCAAAAAGTTAAAAAATCCAAATTTCATCTTTTTTAGTCCCAAAAGTAAAAAAATCAAATTTCAATTTTTTTTCTTCAAAAAAGTGAAAAAAAAATCATTCTGAGTGGGCACTTGGAAGAAATTTCAACTTTTTTCACCAAAAAAGTGAAAAAATCCAAATTTCATCTTTTTTAGTCCCAAAAGTGAAAAAATCAAATTTCAATTTTTTTCTTCAAAAAAGTGAAAAAAATTCTATTCTTGAGTGGGCACTTGGAAAAAATTTCAACTTTTTTCACCAAAAAAGTGAAAAAATCCAAATTTCATCTTTTTTAGTCCCAAAAGTGAAAAAATCAAATTTCAATTTCTTTCTTCAAAAAAGTTTAAAAAATTCCATTCTGAGTGGGCACTTGGAAAAAATTTCAACTTTTTTCATCGAAAAAGTGAAAAAAAATCCAAATTTCATCTTTTTTAGTCCCCAAAAGTGAAAAAATCAAATTTCAATTTTTTTCTTCAAAAAAGTGAGAAAAAAAAATCATTCTGAGTGGGCACTTGGAAAAAATTTCAACTTTTTTCATCCAAAAATGTGAAAAAATCCAAATTTCATCTTTTTTAGTCCCAAAAGTGAAAAAATCAAATTTCATTTTTTTTCTTCAAAAAAGTGAAAAATTTCTATTCTGAGTGGGCACTTGGAAAAAATGTCAAATTTTTTCACCAAAAAAGTGAAAAAATCTAAATTTAATCTTTTTTAGTCCCAAAAGTGAAAAAATCAAATTCCATTTTTTTTCTTCAAAAAAGTGAAACAAATTCTATTCTGAGTGGGCACTTGGAAAAAATTTCAACTTTTTTCACCAAAAAAGTGAAAAAATCCCAATTTATCATTTTTAGTCCCAAAAGTGAAAAAATCTAATTTCAATTTTTTTCTTCAAAAAAGTGAAAAAAATTCCATTCTGAGTGGGCACTTGGAAAAAATTTCAACTTTTTTCATCCAAAAAGTGAAAAAATCCAAATTTCATATTTTTTAGTCCCAAAAGTGAAAAAATCTAATTTCAATTTTTTTCTTCAAAAAAAGTGACAAAGTCCGGTTCTGAGTTGGCACTTTTAAAAAATTTCAACTTTTTTCATCCAAAAAGTGAAAAAATCCAAATTCACTACATTTCTTCAAAAAAGTCACAAAGTCCCATTCTGAATGGGGGACTTAGAAAAAATTTCAACCTTTATCGTCCAAAAAGTGAAAACTTCCAAATTTAATTTTCTTCTTCAAAGAAGTAACAAATTCCCATTATGACAAAGGACTTGGAAGCTCTTTTGACTTTTCACAAAAGTTGAATTTTTTTCTAAGTCCCATCTCATTATGAGATGGGACTTAGAAAAATATTCAACTTTTGTCTAAGTTGACATGTGTGCCGCTTCCATGTCAGAATGGGACATTTTGACTTATTGGATGGAAAGATAAACTTTTTTGATCCAAATAGTGAAAAAGTGCAAATTCATAGTTTTTGTCAAAAAAGTGACAAAGTCCCATTCTGAGTGGGCACTTGGAAAAAATTTCAACTTTTTTCATCCAAAAAGTGAAAAAATCCAAATTTCATCTTTTTTAGTCCCAAAAGTGAAAAAATCAAATTTCAATTTTTTTCTTCAAAAAAGTGAAGAAAAAAAATCATTCTGAGTGGACACTTGGAAAAAATTTCAACTTTTTTCATCCAAAAAAGTGAAAAAATCCAAATTTCATCTTTTTAGTCCCAAAAGTGAAAAAATCAAATTTCATATTTTTTCTTCAAAAAAGTGAAAAAAAATTCTATTCTGAGTGGGCACTTGGAAAAAATTTCAACTTTTTTCACCAAAAAAGTGAAAAAATCCAAATTTCATCTTTTTTAGTCCCAAAAGTGAAAAAAATCTAATTTCAATTTTTTTCTTCAAAAAAGTGACAAAGTCCGGTTCTGAGTTGGCACTTTTAAAAAATTTCAACTTTTGTCATCCAAAAAGTGAAAAAATCCAAATTCACTACATTTCTTCAAAAAAGTCACAAAGTCCCATTCTGAATGCGGACTTAGAAAAAATTTCAACCTTTATCGTCCAAAAAGTGAAAACTTCCAAATTTAATTTTCTTCTTCAAAGAAGTAACAAATTCCCATTCTGACAAAGGACTTGGAAGCTCTTTTGACTTTTCACAAAAATTTAATTTTTTTCTAAGTCCCATCTCATTATGAGATGGGACTTAGAAAAATATTCAACTTTTGTCTAAGTTGACATGTGTGCCGCTTCCCATGTCAGAATGGGACATTTTTACTTATTGGATGGAAAGATAAACTTTTTTGATCCAAATAGTGAAAAAGTGCAAATTCATAGTTTTTGTCTAAAAGTGACAAAGTCCCATTCTGAGTGGGCACTTGGAAAAAATTTCAACTTTTTTCATCCAAAAAGTGAAAAAATCCAAATTTCATCTTTTTTAGTCCCAAAAGTGAAAAAATCAAATTTCAATTTTTTTCTTCAAAAAAGTGAAAAAAAAAATCATTCTGAGTGGACACTTGGAAAAAATTTCAACTTTTTTCATCCAAAAAAGTGAAAAAATCCAAATTTAATCTTTTTTAGTCCCAAAAGTGAAAAAAATCAAATTTCATTTTTTTTCTTCAAAAAAGTGAAAAAAATTCCATTCTGAGTGGGCACTTGGAAAAAATTTCAAATTTTTTCATCCAAAAAGTGAAAAAATCTAAATTTCAAATTTTTTAGTCCCAAAAGTGAAAAAATCAAATTCAATTTTTTTCTTCAACTAAGTGACAAAGTCCGGTTCTGAGTTGGCACTTTAAAAAATTTCAACTTTTGTCATCCAAAAAGTGAAAAAATCCAAATTCACTACATTTCTTCAAAAAGTCACAAAGTCCCATTCTGAATGCGGACTTAGAAAAAAATTTCAACCTTTATCGTCCAAAAAGTGAAAACTTCCAAATTTAATTTTCTTCTTCAAAGAAGTAACAAATTCCCATTCTGACAAAGGACTTGGAAGCTCTTTTGACTTTTCACAAAAGTTGAATTTTTTTCTAAGTCCCATCTCATTATTAGATGGGACTTAGAAAAAATATTCAACTTTTGTCTAAGTTGACATGTGTGCCGCTTCCCATGTCAGAATGGGGACATTTTGACTTATTGGATTGAAAGATAAACTTTTTTGATCCAAATAGTGAAAAAGTGCAAATTCATAGTTTTTGTCAAAAAAGTGACAAAGTCCCATTCTGAGTGGGCACTTGGGAAAAAAAATCAACTTTTTTCATCCAAAAAGTTAAAAAATCCAAATTTCATCTTTTTTAGTCCCAAAAGTAAAAAAAATCAAATTTCAATTTTTTTCTTCAAAAAAGTGAAAAAAAAAATCATTCTGAGTGGGCACTTGGAAGAAATTTCAACTTTTTTCACCAAAAAAGTGAAAAAATCCAAATTTCATCTTTTTTAGTCCCAAAAGTGAAAAAATCAAATTTCAATTTTTTTCTTCAAAAAAGTGAAAAAAAATTCTATTCTGAGTGGGCACTTGGAAAAAATTTCAACTTTTTTCACCAAAAAAGTGAAAAAATCCAAATTTCATCTTTTTTAGTCCCAAAAGTGAAAAAATCAAATTTCAATTTCTTTCTTCAAAAAAGTTTAAAAAATTCCATTCTGAGTGGGCACTTGGAAAAAATTTCAACTTTTTTCATCGAAAAAGTGAAAAAAATCCAAATTTCATCTTTTTTAGTCCCAAAAGTGAAAAAATCAAATTTCAATTTTTTTCTTCAAAAAAGTGAGAAAAAAAAATCATTCTGAGTGGGCACTTGGAAAAAAATTTCAACTTTTTTCATCCAAAAATGTGAAAAAATCCAAATTTCATCTTTTTTAGTCCCAAAAGTGAAAAAAATCAAATTTCATTTTTTTTCTTCAAAAAAGTGAAAAAATTCTATTCTGAGTGGGCACTTGGAAAAAATTTCAACTTTTTTCACCAAAAAAGTGAAAAAATCCCAATTTATCATTTTTAGTCCCAAAAGTGAAAAAATCTAATTTCAATTTTTTTCTTCAAAAAAGTGAAAAAAATTCCATTCTGAGTGGGCACTTGGAAAAAATTTCAACTTTTTTCATCCAAAAAGTGAAAAAATCCAAATTTCATATTTTTTTGTCCCAAAAGTGAAAAAATCTAATTTCAATTTTTTTCTTAAAAAAAAGTGACAAAGTCCGGTTCTGAGTTGGCACTTTAAAAAATTTCAACTTTTTTCATCCAAAAAGTGAAAAAATCCAAATTCACTACATTTCTTCAAAAAAGTCACAAAGTCCCATTCTGAATGGGGACTTAGAAAAAATTTCAACCTTTATCGTCCAAAAAGTGAAAACTTCCAAATTTAATTTTCTTCTTCAAAGAAGTAACAAATTCCCATTATGACAAAGGACTTGGAAGCTCTTTTGACTTTTCACAAAAGTTGAATTTTTTTCTAAGTCCCATCTCATTATGAGATGGGACTTAGAAAAATATTCAACTTTTGTCTAAGTTGACATGTGTGCCGCTTCCCATGTCAGAATGGGACATTTTGACTTATTGGATGGAAAGATAAACTTTTTTGATCCAAATAGTGAAAAAGTGCAAATTCATAGTTTTTGTCAAAAAAGTGACAAAGTCCCATTCTGAGTGGGCACTTGGAAAAAATTTCAACTTTTTTCATCCAAAAAGTGAAAAAATCCAAATTTCATCTTTTTTAGTCCCAAAAGTGAAAAAATCAAATTTCAATTTTTTTCTTCAAAAAAGTGAAAAAAAAAAATCATTCTGAGTGGACACTTGGAAAAAAATTTCAACTTTTTTCATCCAAAAAAGTGAAAAAATCCAAATTTCATCTTTTTTAGTCCCAAAAGTGAAAAAATCAAATTTCATTTTTTTTTCTTCAAAAAAGTGAAAAAAATTCTATTCTGAGTGGGCACTTGGAAAAAATTTCAACTTTTTTCACCAAAAAAGTGAAAAAATCCAAATTTCATCTTTTTTAGTCCCAAAAGTGAAAAAATCTAATTTCAATTTTTTTTTCAAAAAAGTGAAAAAAATTCCATTCTGAGTGGGCACTTTGGAAAAAATTTCAACTTTTTTCATCCAAAAAGTGAAAAAATCTAAATTTCATCTTTTTTAGTCCCAAAAGTGAAAAAATCAAATTTCAATTTTTTTCTTCAACTAAGTGACAAAGTCCGGTTCTGAGTTGGCACTTTTAAAAAATTTCAACTTTTGTCATCCAAAAAGTGAAAAAAATCCAAATTCACTACATTTCTTCAAAAAAAGTCACAAAGTCCCATTCTGAATGCGGACTTAGAAAAAATTTCAACCTTTATCGTCCAAAAGTGAAAACTTCCAAATTTAAATTTTCTTCTTCAAAGAAGTAACAAATTCCCATTCTGACAAGGACTTGGAAGCTCTTTTGACTTTTCACAAAAGTTGAATTTTTTTTCTAAGTCCCATCTCATTATGAGATGGGACTTAGAAAAATATTAAACTTTTGTCTAAGTTAACATGTGTGCCGCTTCCCATGTCAGAATAGGACATTTTGACTTATTGGATGGAAAGATAAACTTTTTTGATCCAAATAGTGAAAAAGTGCAAATTCATAGTTTTTTGTCAAAAAAGTGACAACGTCCCATTCTGAGTGGGCACTTGGAAAAAAAATCAACTTTTTTCATCCAAAAAAGTTAAAAAATCCAAATTTCATCTTTTTTAGTCCCAAAAGTAAAAAAAATCAAATTTCAATTTTTTTTCTTCAAAAAAGTGAAGAAAAAAAATCATTCTGAGTGGGAACTTGGAAGAAATTTCAACTTTTTTCACCAAAAAAGTTAAAAAATCAAAATTTCATCTTTTTTAGTCCCAAAAGTGAAAAAATCAAATTTCAATTTTTTTCTTCAAAAAAGTGACAAAGTCCGGTTCTGAGTTGGCACATTAAAAAAATTTCAACTTTTTTCATCCAAAAAGTGAAAAAATCCAAATTTCATCTTTTTTAGTCCCCAAAAGTCAAAAAATCTAATTTCATTTTTTTTCTTCAAAAAAGTGAACAAAATTCTATTCTGAGTGGGCACTTGGAAAAAATTTCAACTTTTTTCACCAAAAAAGTGAAAAAATCCAAATTTCATCTTTTTTAGTCCCAAAAGTGAAAAAATCTAATTTTAATTTTTTTCTTCAAAAAAGTGAAAAAAATTCCATTCTGAGTGGGCACTTGGAAAAAATTTCAACTTTTTTCATCCAAAAAGTGAAAAAATCTAAATTTCATCTTTTTTAGTCCCAAAAGTGAAAAAATCAAATTTCAATTTTTTTCTTCAACTAAGAGACGAAGTCCGGTTCTGAGTTGGCACTTTTAAAAATTTCAACTTTTGTCATCCAAAAAGTGAAAAAATCCAAATTCACTACATTTCTTCAAAAAAGTCACAAAGTCCCATTCTGAATGCGGACTTAGAAAAAATTTCAACCTTTATCGTCCAAAAAGTGAAAACTTCCAAATTTAATTTTCTTCTTCAAAGAAGTAACAAATTCCCATTCTGACAAAGGACTTGGAAGCTCTTTTGACTTTTCACAAAAGTTGAATTTTTTTCTAAGTCCCATCTCATTATGAGATGGGACTTAGAAAAATATTCAACTTTTGTCTAAGTTAACATGTGTGCCGCTTCCCATGTCAGAATAGGACATTTTGACTTATTGGATGGAAAGATAAACTTTTTTGATCCAAATAGTGAAAAAGTGCAAATTCATAGTTTTTGTCAAAAAAGTGACAACGTCCCATTCTGAGTGGGGCACTTGGAAAAAAAAATCAACTTTTTTTCATCCAAAAAAGTTAAAAAATCCAAATTTCATCTTTTTTAGTCCCAAAAGTAAAAAAATCAAATTTCAATTTTTTTCTTCAAAAAAGTGAAGAAAAAAAAATCATTCTGAGTGGGAACTTGGAAGAAATTTCAACTTTTTTCACCAAAAAAGTTAAAAAAATCAAAATTTCATCTTTTTTAGTCCCAAAAGTGAAAAAATCAAATTTCAATTTTTTTCTTCAAAGAGTGACAAAGTCCGGTTCTGAGTTGGCACATTAAAAAAATTTCAACTTTTTTCATCCAAAAAGTGAAAAAATCCAAATTTCATCTTTTTAGTCCCAAAAGTCAAAAAATCTAATTTCATTTTTTTTCTTCAAAAAAGTGAACAAAATTCTATTCTGAGTGGGCACTTGGAAAAAATTTCAACTTTTTTCACCAAAAAAGTGAAAAAATCCAAATTTCATCTTTTTTAGTCCCAAAAGTGAAAAAATCTAATTTTAATTTTTTTCTTCAAAAAAGTGAAAAAAATTCCATTCTGAGTGGGCACTTGGAAAAAATTTCAACTTTTTTTCATCCAAAAAGTGAAAAAATCCAAATTTCATCTTTTTTAGTCCCAAAAGTGAAAAAATCAAATTTCAATTTTTTTCTTCAAAAATGTGACAAAGTCCAGTTCTGAGTTGGCACTTTTAAAAAATGTCAACTTTTTTCATCCAAAAAGTGAAAAAATCCAAATTCACTACATTTCTTCAAAAAAGTCACAAAGTCCCATTCTGAATGCGGACTTAGAAAAAATTTCAACCTTTATCATCCAAAAAGTGAAACTTCCAAATTTAATTTTCTTCTTCAAAGATGTAACATATTCCCATTCTGACAAAGGACTTGGAAGCTCTTTTGACTTTTCACAAAAGTTGAATTTTTTTCTACGTCCCATCTCATTATGAGATGGGACTTAGAAAAATATTTGTCTAAGTTGACATGTGTGCCGCTTCCCATGTCAGAATGGGACATTTTGACTTATTGGATGGAAAGATAAACTTTTTTGATCCAAATAGTGAAAAAGTGCAAATTCATAGTTTTTGTCAAAAAAGTGACAAAGTCCCATTCTGAGTGGGCACTTGGAAAAAATTTCAACTTTTTTCATCCAAAAAGTGAAAAAATACAAATTTCATCTTTTTTAGTCCCAAAAGTAAAAAAATCAAATTTCAATTTTTTTCTTCAAAAAAAGTGAAAAAAAATCTATTCTGAGTGGGCACTTGGAAAAAATGTCAACTTTTTTCACCAAAAAAGTGAAAAAAATCAAAATTTCATCTTTTTTAGTCCCAAAAGTGAAAAAATCAAATTTCAATTTTTTTCTTCAAAAAAGTGAAAAAAAAATCATTCTGAGTGGGCACTTGGAAAAAATTTAAACTTTTTTCTCCAAAAAAGTGAAAAAATCATAATTTCATCTTTTTTAGTCCCAAAAGTGAAAAAATCAAATTTCTATTTTTTTCTTCAAAAAAGTGAAAAAAATTCCATTCTGAGTGGGCACTTGGAAAAAATTTCAACTTTTTTCACCAAAAAAGTGAAAAAATCCAAATTTCATCTTTTTTAGTCCCAAAAGTGAAAAAATCAAATTTCAATTTTTTCTTCAAAAAAGTGAAAAAATAATCATTCTGAGTGGGCACTTGGAAAAAATTTCAACTTTTTTCTCCAAAAAAGTGAAAAAATCATAATTTCATCTTTTTTAGTCCCAAAAGTGAAAAAATCAAATTTCAATTTTTTCGTTCAAAAAAGTGACAAAGTCCGGTTCAGAGTGGGCACTTGGAAAAAATTTCAACTTTTTTCATCCAAAAAGTGAAAAAATCCAAATTTCATCTTTTTTAGTCCCAAAAGTGAAAAAATCAAATTTCAATATTTTTCTTCAAAAAAGTGACAAAGTCCCATTCTGAGTGGGCACTTGGAAAAAATTTCAACTTTTTTCATCCAAAAAGTGAAAAAAATACAAATTTCATCTTTTTTAGTCCCAAAAGTAAAAAAATCAAATTTCAATTTTTTTCTTCAAAAAAGTGAAAAAAAATCTATTCTGAGTGGGCACTTGGAAAAAATGTCAACTTTTTTCACCAAAAAAGTGAAAAAAATCAAAATTTCATCTTTTTTAGTCCCAAAAGTGAAAAAATCAAATTTCAATTTTTTTCTTCAAAAAAGTGAAAAAAAAATCATTCTGAGTGGGCACTTGGAAAAAATTTAAACTTTTTTCTCCAAAAAAGTGAAAAAATCATAATTTCATCTTTTTTAGTCCCAAAAGTGAAAAAATCAAATTTCAATTTTTTTCTTCAAAAAAGTGAAAAAAATTCCATTCTGAGTGGGCACTTGGAAAAAATTTCAACTTTTTTCACCAAAAAAGTGAAAAAATCCAAATTTCATAAAAATCAAATTTCAATTTTTTTCTTCAAAAAAAGTGAGAAAAAAAAATCATTCTGAGTGGGCACTTGGAAAAAATTTCAACTTTTTTCTCCAAAAAAGTGAAAAAATCATAATTTCATCTTTTTTAGTCCCAAAAGTGAAAAAATCAAATTTCAATTTTTCGTTCAAAAAAGTGACAAAGTCCGGTTCAGAGTGGGCACTTGGAAAAAATTTCAACTTTTTTCATCCAAAAAGTGAAAAAATCCAAATTTCATCTTTTTTAGTCCCAAAAGTGAAAAAATCAAATTTCAATTTTTTTCTTCAAAAAAGTGACAAGTCCGGTTCTGAGTTGGCACTTTTAAAAAATTTCAACTTTTTTCATCCAAAAAGTGAAAAAATCAAAATTTCATCTTTTTTAGTCCCAAAAGTCAAAAAATCTAATTTCATTTTTTTTCTTAAAAAAAGTGAAAAAAATTCTATTCTGAGTGGGCACTTGGAAAAAAATTTCAACTTTTTTCACCAAAAAAGTGAAAAAATCCAAATTTCATCTTTTTTAGTCCCAAAAGTGAAAAAAATCAAATTTCAATTTTTTTTCTTCAAAAAGTGACAAAGTCCGGTTCTGAGTTGGCACTTTTAAAAAATTTCAACTGTTTTCATCCAAAAAGTGAAAAAATCCAAATTCACTACATTTCTTCAAAAAAGTCACAAAGTCCCATTCTGAATGCGGACTTGGAAAAAATTTCAACCTTTATCGTCCAAAAAGTGAAAACATCCAAATTTAATTTTCTTCTTCAAAGAAGTAACACATTCCCATTCTGACAAGGGACTTGGAAGCTCTTTTGACTTTTCACAAAAGTTGAATTTTTTTCTAAGTCCCATCTCATTATGAGATGGGACTTAGAAAAATATTCAACTTTTGTCTAAGTTGGCATGTGTGCCGCTTCCCTTGTCAGAAATGGGACATTTTGACTTATTGGATGGAAAGATAAACTTTTTTGATCCAAATAGTGAAAAAGTGCAAATTCATAGTTTTTGTCAAAAAAGTGACAAAGTCCCATTCTGAGTGGGCACTTGGAAAAAAATTTCAACTTTTTTCATCCAAAAAGTGAAAAAATCCAAATTTCATCTTTTTTAGTCCCAAAAGTGAAAAAATCAAATTTCAATTTTTTTCTTCAAAAAAGTGAAAAAAATTCCATTCTGAGTGGGCACTTGGAAAAAAATTCAACTTTTTTCATCCAAAAAGTGAAAAAAATCCAAATTTCATCTTTTTTAGTCCCAAAAGTGAAAAAATCAAATTTCAATTTTTTTCTTCAAAAAAGTGAAAAAAAAAAATCATTCTGAGTGGGCACTTGGAAAAAATTTCAACTTTTTTCACCAAAAAAGTGAAAAAATCCAAATTTCATCTTTTTTAGTCCCAAAAGTGAAGAAATCAAATTTCAATTTTTTTCTTCAAAAAAGTGAAAACAAATCCATTCTGAGTGGGCACTTGGAAACAAATTCAACTTTTTTCATCCAAAAAGTGAAAAAATCCAAATTTCATCTTTTTTAGTCCCAAAAGTGAAAAAATCAAATTTAAATTTTTTTCTTCAAAAAAGAGACAAAGTCCGGTTCTGAGTTGGCACTTTTAAAAAATTTCAACTTTTTTCATCCAAAAAGTGAAAAAATCCAAATTCACTACATTTCTTCAACAAAGTCACAAAGTCCCATTCTGAATGCGGACTTAGAAAAAATTTCAACCTTTATCGTCCAAAAAGTGAAAACTTCCAATTTAATTTTCTTCTTCAAAGAAGTAACAAATTCCCATTCTGACAAAGGACTTGGAAGCTCTTTTGACTTTTCACAAAAGTTGAATTTTTTTCTAATTCCCATCTCATTATGAGATGGGACTTAGAAAAATATTCAACTTTTGTCTAAGTTAACATGTGTGCCGCTTCCCATGTCAGAATAGGACATTTTGACTTATTGGATGGAAAGATAAACTTTTTTGATCCAAATAGTGAAAAAGTGCAAATTCATAGTTTTTGTCAAAAAAGTGACAACGTCCCATTCTGAGTGGGCACTTGGAAAAAAAATCAACTTTTTTCATCCAAAAAGTGAAAAAATCCAAATTCAATACATTTCTTCAAAAAGTCTCAAAGTCCCATTCTGAATGGGGACTTGGAAAAAATTTCAACCTTTATCGTCCAAAAAGTGAAAACATCCAAATTAAATTTTCTTTTCCAAAGAAGTAACACATTCCCATTCTGACAAGGGACTTGGAAGCTCTTTTGACTTTTCACAAAAGTTGAATTTTTTTCTAAGTCCCCATCTCATTATGAGATGGGACTTAGAAAAATATTCAACTTTTGTCTAAGTTGACATGTGTGCCGCTTCCCATGTCAGAATGGGGACATTTTGACTTATTGGATGGAAAGATAAACTTTTTTGATCCAAATAGTGAAAAAGTGCAAATTCATAGTTTTTGTCAAAAAAGTGACAAAGTCCCATTCTGAGTGGGCACTTGGAAAAAATTTCAACTTTTTTCATCCAAAAAGTGAAAAAATCCAAATTTCATCTTTTTTAGTCCCAAAAGTGAAGAAATCAAATTTCAATTTTTTTCTTCAAAAAAGTGAAAAAAAATCCATTCTGAGTGGGCACTTGGAAAAAAATTCAACTTTTTTCATCCAAAAAGTGAAAAAATAGAAATTTCATCTTTTTTAGTCCCAAAAGTGAAAAAATCAAATTAAATTTTTTCCTTCAAAAAAGAGACAAAGTCCGGCTCTGAGTTGGCACTTTTAAAAAAATTCAACTTTTTTCATCCAAAAGGTGAAAAAATCCAAATTCACTACATTTCTTCAAAAAAGTCACAAAGTCCCATTCTGAATGCGGACTTAGAAAAAATTTCAACCTTTATCGTCCAAAAAGTGAAAACTTCCAAATTTAATTTTCTTCTTCAAAGAAGTAACAAATTCCCATTCTGACAAAGGACTTGGAAGCTCTTTTGACTTTTCACAAAAGTTGAATTTTTTTCTAAGTCCCATCTCATTATTAGATGGGGACTTAGAAAAATATTCAACTTTTGGTCTAAGTTGACATGTGTGCCGCTTCCCATGTCAGAATGGGACATTTTGACTTATTGGATTGAAAGATAAACTTTTTTGATCCAAATAGTGAAAAAGTGCAAATTCATAGTTTTTGTCAAAAAAGTGACAACGTCCCATTCTGAGTGGGCACTTGGAAAAAAATCAACTTTTTTCATCCAAAAAGTTAAAAAATCCAAATTTCATCTTTTTTAGTCCCAAAAGTAAAAAAATCAAATTTCAATTTTTTTCTTCAAAAAAGTGAAAAAAAAAAAATCATTCTGAGTGGGCACTTGGAAGAAATTTCAACTTTTTTCACCAAAAAAGTGAAAAAATCCAAATTTCATCTTTTTTAGTCCCAAAAGTGAAAAAATCAAATTTCATTTTTTTTCTTCAAAAAAGTGAAAAAAATTCTATTCTGAGTGGGCACTTGGAAAAAATTTCAACTTTTTTCACCAAAAAAGTGAAAAAATCCAAATTTCATCTTTTTTAGTCCCAAAAGTGAAAAAATCTAATTTCAATTTTTTCTTCAAAAAAGTGAAAAAAATTCCATTCTGAGTGGGCACTTGGAAAAAATTTCAACTTTTTTCATCCAAAAAGTGAAAAAATCCAAATTTCATCTTTTTAGTCCCAAAAGTGAAAAAATCAAATTTCAATTTTTTTCTTCAACTAAGTGACAAAGTCCGGTTCTGAGTTGGCACTTTTAAAAAATTTCAACTTTTGTCATCCAAAAAGTGAAAAAATCCAAATTCACTACATTTCTTCAAAAAAGTCCCAAAGTCCCATTCTGAATGCGGACTTAGAAAAAATTTCAACCTTTATCGTCCATAAAGTGAAAACTTCCAAATTTAATTTTCTTCTTCAAAGAAGTAACAAATTTCCCATTCTGACAAAGGACTTGGAAGCTCTTTTGACTTTTCACAAAAGTTGAATTTTTTTCTAAGTCCCATCTCATTATGAGATGGGACTTAGAAAAATATTCAACTTTTGTCTAAGTTAACATGTGTGCCGCTTCCCATGTCAGAATAGGACATTTTGACTTATTGGATGGAAAGATAAACTTTTTTGATCCAAATAGTGAAAAAGTGCAGATTCATAGTTTTTGTCAAATAAGTGACAACGTCCCATTCTGAGTGGGCACTTGGAAAAAAAATCAACTTTTTTCATCCAAAAAGTTAAAAAATCCAAATTTCATCTTTTTAGTCCCAAAAGTAAAAAAATCAAATTTCAATTTTTTTGTTCAAAAAAGTGAAAAAAAAAATCATTCTGAGTGGGAACTTGGAAGAAATTTCAACTTTTTTCACCCAAAAAAGTTAAAAAATCAAAATTTCATCTTTTTAGTCCCAAAAGTGAAAAAATCAAATTTCAATTTTTTTCTTCAAAAAAGTGACAAAGTCCGGTTCTGAGTTGGCACATTAAAAAATTTCAACTTTTTTCATCCAAAAAGTGAAAAAATCCAAATTTCATCTTTTTTAGTCCCAAAAGTGAAAAAATCAAATTTCAATTTTTTTCTTCAAAAATGTGACAAAGTCCAGTTCTGAGTTGGCACTTTTAAAAAATGTCAACTTTTTTCATCCAAAAAGTGAAAAAATCCAAATTCACTACATTTCTTCAAAAAAGTCACAAAGTCCCATTCTGAATGCGGACTTAGAAAAAATTTCAACCTTTATCGTCCAAAAAGTGAAAACTTCCAAATTTAATTTTCTTCTTCAAAGATGTAACATATTCCCATTCTGACAAAGGACTTGGAAGCTCTTTTGACTTTTCACAAAAGTTGAATTTTTTTCTACGTCCCATCTCATTATGATGGAAAAAATTTCAACTTTTTTCTCCAAAAAAGTGAAAAAAATCATAATTTCATCTTTTTTAGTCCCAAAAGTGAAAAAATCAAATTTCAATTTTTTCGTTCAAAAAAGTGACAAAGTCCGGTTCAGAGTGGGCACTTGGAAAAAATTTCAACTTTTTTCATCCAAAAAGTGAAAAAATCCAAATTTCATCTTTTTTAGTCCCAAAAGTGAAAAAAATCAAATTTCATTTTTTTCTTCAAAAAAGTGACAAAGCCTGGTTCTGAGTTGGCACTTTAAAAATTTCAACTTTTTTCATCCAAAAAGTGAAAAAATCAAAATTTCATCTTTTTTAGTCCCAAAAGTCAAAAAATCTAATTTCATTTTTTTTTCTTCAAAAAAGTGAAAAAAATTCTATTCTGAGTGGGCACTTGGAAAAAATTTCAACTTTTTTCACCAAAAAGTGAAACAAATCCAAATTTCATCTTTTTTAGTCCCAAAAGTGAAAATCAAATTTCAATTTTTTCTTCAAAAATGTGACAAAGTCCAGTTCTGAGTTGGCACTTTTAAAAAATGTCAACTTTTTTCATCCAAAAAGTGAAAAAATCCAAATTCACTACATTTCTTCAAAAAAGTCACAAAGTCCCATTCTGAATGCGGACTTAGAAAAAATTTCAACCTTTATCGTCCAAAAAGTGAAAACTTCCAAATTTAATTTTCTTCTTCAAAGAAGTAACACATTCCCATTCTGACAAAGGACTTGGAAGCTCTTTTGACTTTTCACAAAAGGTTGAATTTTTTTCTACGTCCCATCTCATTATGAGATGGGACTTAGAAAAATATTCAACTTTTGTCTAAGTTGACATGTGTGCCTCTTCCCATGTCAGAATGGGACATTTTGACTTATTGGATGGAAAGATAAACTTTTTTGATCCAAATAGTGAAAGAGTGCAAATTCATAGTTTTTTGTCAAAAAAGTGACAAAGTCCCATTCTGAGTGGGCACTTGGAAAAAATTTCAACTTTTTTCATCCAAAAAGTGAAAAAATACAAATTTCATCTTTTTTAGTCCCAAAAGTAAAAAAATCAAATTTCAATTTTTTTCTTCAAAAAAGTGAAAAAAAATCTATTCTGAGTGGGCACTTGGAAAAAATGTCAACTTTTTTCACCAAAAAAGTGAAAAAATCAAAATTTCATCTTTTTTAGTCCCAAAAGTGAAAAAATCAAATTTCAATTTTTTTCTTCAAAAAGTGAAAAAAAAATCATTCTGAGTGGGCACTTGGAAAAAATTTAAACTTTTTTCTCCAAAAAAGTGAAAAAATCATAATTTCATCTTTTTTAGTCCCAAAAGTGAAAAAATCAAATTTCTATTTTTTTCTTCAAAAAAGTGAAAAAAATTCCATTCTGAGTGGGGCACTT